>NC_142948.1:4279508-4289508 GCF_046866305.1 Octopus bimaculoides | reverse complement strand
GAAGGATTTTTATCATGAAAGTCTGTTAGATCAGAGATGAGCAGAGGTTAGAAAAAGCTAAATAACAACAACAACTGCTATAACCGCAATCACCACAAAAACAGGAATGCAAGCCTCAGCATCACCTCCAGAACTTAACTACCAAACAGTATCACACAGAACTTCAATAACATTGTTATTACACATGCACACAATCACATACGCATGCACGCACACACACGCATGCACTCACATTCCTACATCCACACGTAGTCACACACACATTTCCAAATGCACATGTGGTAGCACATACACCCATTCCCACATGCACACACACACATTCCTACATGTATTCACAGCCACACACACACATTCACACATGCACATGTAGTCACACATATACCCATTCCCATATGCACACATAGCCATAGACACCCATTCCCACATGTACTCACAGTCATGCACACAAACACACATTCCTACATGCACACGTAATCATACACACACATTCCCACATGCAGATGTAATCACACATACACACAACGCAAATTTTGTTTTTTAAAGATAATACGATATTCCTGGATTATTTCTGCTACTTGATCAGACTTGTGTGTATGTGTGTGAGCGTGTGTGCATGTATGCATGTGTATGCATGTGAGCATACGTGCGTGTGTGTGTGTGTGTGTGTGTGTGTCTGTATGTATTGTGATCTTTATGAATCTAGAGTAAACTAAATAAGACTTGAAACTATCTTGAAACTAATAAACCCTGAAAATACCATCAAGGCAAAAACCATCTACTGCATTAGATGCTTATTTACCTGAGCAAATTAAGTGAATATAAATATATGGTCTGTATGTGTGTGTGTGTACGTATTTGATTTTAATGGTTGAACTCAAAGCTGAAAAGCTATAAACAAGAGCTTGTGAATACTGGGTTAAAAAAACAAGAAGAAAAGACTTTGGATAGAAAAAGTCAAAGGCTGGATGTAGGGCATCACTAATGCGTGTGTGTGTGTATGTGTATATATATGTGTGTGTGTGTGTGCGTGTATTTATGTGTATATATGTATAAATTTAAGTCACAATCTATGGATTCATTTTATTACCTCAACCTTAGCGATGGTAGAAGTATTGTTCACAGTCACATTTGTTTGTTTGTCCCAAGAACTGCTGGATGGATTCGGATGAAACATTTAGGGATGTTTGGCCTCGTGACTGACACAAACTGCTTAGATTCTGGGATTGATCGGGTACTGGACAAGGATTCTGGATTATTTTTCCTGTTTTTTTCCTTAATTTTTGAGAGCACTGTGTTGCATTTTTAGTAATCTCGTTTGTGAGAGCAGTTGAGTTTATTTCAGATATTCTCATTTTAAAAATCATCTCTGGCTAATCGTTGAGAGGACGTTGGTGTTGCTTTGGTGGAGAGGTTTGTGTTCTGTCAGTGCTCTTGTTAATTTTATTATTAATGTCTTTCATAACTCTATATTTCAATATTGACTTTGTGTTTTTGAAATGTTGTGTCTTGAGATAATTGTTGAACATGGATTTCTTCTCTCACTCAATGAGCAAGCTTAATATCTGCATTAATTTAAAGATTGTTTATATTAATATAGACATGTAAGCAATTTACTTACTATAAAATATAATGACACAAAATATATTTGCATGTTTTAAGTTACAAAACAATTGTTGTGATATAAGAATTTCCAGTGGTAAATAAATTTTAATATAGTATATTTTTCTCATTATTTATAATTTTATACACACACACACACACACACATATAGAGCCGGCCCTAGGGTTACTGTCATCTGGGCCAGCATACTCATATATATATATGCTAGGGCTCCTTTTGTATTTGTATGTATGTATTTATGTGTGTGTATATATATATATATACATATATGTATATGTACATACATATATGTATATATATTGGGGGTTGAATCCTCAACCCCTAACTCTCTTTCATTATATATATACATACATATATGTATATGTATATATACATAAATACATACATATATGTATATATATATCTATATATACATATATATATATATATATATATATATATATATATATATATATATATATATATATATATATATATATATATATATATATATATATATATATATATATATATATATACATATATATGTGTATATATATATGTGTGTGCGTGTGTGTGTGTGTGAGAGAGAGATAGAGAGATAAACTACTGATTTTCCTTGCAGACAGTACTATATGCATGAAACTCTTTTCCTCTGTGTGTGTGTGTGTGTGTGTGTGTATGCACACGTGTGCATGTGTGAATGTATGCAGGAAGTTCTTTGCTTACTGCATTATGACTATTTAGAAACCATTATTAGTATCAGGTACCGATAATACATTTTTTTTCACACACATACACCCTTACACCACCTCCCACTCTCAACCACCCCAACCCTTTCAACACATCCACCCCCACCCCCCAAACACCACCGTCGTCTCCATGGCCCTCTTCCCATCTCTCTACCTAATCAAAACACATGCTTCCTAATACTTTGCTCATATTGGTTGGAAATGGTGGCGGCGACGGTGATGGCGGTGCTCCCCACCCCCAGCCAGCTGGTGGTGGTGGTGGTGGTGGTGGTAGCGATGGTGGTGGTGGGGTTGTCGTGTCAGTCGGTCACGTGGAAAGTTTACTGTGACAGCGCAGTAACGTTGACCTTCTTCTTAAACTATCGATCGGATTGCCTTTTTCGCAGTCGAAGAACGACGACGTCTTCCTTTCTGCCTTCTTTGCATCTTTCTTTCCTTTCTTTCCATTTCTCTCTTTTCCTTTATTGCATTTCGCCGTTTACATTTATCGATTGCCGTGAAAGCGTGCATCTTGCTGTGCACTTTTAAAAATAAATAATATAAAATAAAATAGAATAACATAAAAATAATATTTAAAAAAAACATAGATAAAAGACTGCTCATATTCTCAAACACTTTATGCTTTACTTTATTTACATACTTTATTATTATTATTATTATTATCATTATTATTGCACTCACAATCATGAGATCGTGCTTTCAGTTCCTAGACTGGTTCTGGATTCAGTCCTACTGCATGGCACCTTGGGCAAAAGTCTTCTACTATAGCCTCAGGCCAACCAAAGCTTTGTTAGTAGATTTGGTAGACAGAAACTGTAAGAAGCCCATTGTATACATATATATATATATATATATATATATATATATATATATATATATATATATATATCTATATATATTTAGGGTATACTGAAGATTTCCTGACTTTGGGTAAAAGAAAATACAAAAGGGTCATTCAACATGTTCCCCTCACAGATTCACACACTTATCGTAGGGGTCCTTCAGTTTCTTCTAAGCCCTATAAAAGAACTCGGGATGTTGGGCCCCTAACTAGGCCTTTTGTGATACCCTTGAAGCCAGTAACTTCTCAGCATTCCCTCGTATGCACACATACCACAACAGGCTTTGTTCAGTTTCTGTCAGCCAAATCCTATAGTAGAAGACAGACAGTGGGACTGAACCCAAGCTGACATGGTTAGGAAGCCGGCTTCTTAACTACATGATCATAACCACACCAATCTTTATCTGTTTATTTATAAATACTATTTGGCCATAACTGATGCATGGTAGATATTCTTCAGTTATTTAATGCCTAAAACAGGTGGCGCCTGTCTGCTAGAAGCCCCTGTAGTTGATATCTTAAACAGACAGGAACTGAAGGAAGCAAAAGTCCCTTTCCAATTTTCCTGCATCTCTGTTCTACCATGAAAGATGTGAGCTGACGAAAGGAGCTTGTATGTGGTCTTGCAACTTTCTAGTCATGGCTGTCAAATTTCTTTCAAATACACCCTGTCTTCTCAGAAAAAGATACTTTAGATGATGTGGTAGGGAGTAGAATATTTCTGGCTAAAGCAGACATGGTCATAGCTGGATTGCCTTTGATTATAGCCATAGGTTTGCTTGGAGTGATCAGAGCTGACCTGGGGTTAAATACCAACAACAGCTACGACTAAAATGGATTTGAGCTGAGGAAGAAGACTCTGTGTGATCACTCAGATTGCTAGAAATAGTGATTAAGCTTCTTTTTAATCATAGCATACCACCCGTGCAGGACACATAGGATTACGTCACCCTGGAAGCTCTGCTCCATCAGGTTTGACTTAGGGTTAAACATCAACAACAACAATTTCAACTAAGATCGACTGCGATCAACAAAGAAGTCTCCGAGTGGTCTCACAAACTACAAGAAATAATAGCTAAACTGCTTTCTCATCGCAGTGTGTCCTCTTAAGAGAGAGAGGGTGTGTGTGTGAGTGACCTTATGCATGAAAGGAAGGAATGATATAGGAAAATATCAGTCTGAAGGGAGAGAACGAGCCTAGAAGAAGAGAAATAGCTCCGTTTGTGAAGAAGTTTGATGAAAGAAGAACTACGAGGCTTGAAGAAACTACAGAGAGAACCATGCCAGTGGTTGTAGGAGTGACTCACAGAGTTGAAATGAGCATGCAAAGGGTTCACGAGGCCTCGGTTGAGATGAGTGCAACGTACAACAAACAAGAGCTCACTGAGTCGACCTTTAAGACGACATCTTGTTTCAACTCTTTCCAAAGTATTGTAAAGATGGTATTTTACGTTATAGAATTACTTAGAGGCATAAATGAAACGGTCAGTGATATGTAAGAGCGATTTAAGATCAATCGAAGATACGATGTTACAAATAAAACAACAAATGTTACAAGGACACTGGTAGCAGCTGGACACAGGTCTCTCTTTCTTTCTTTTCTGTTTGTTTTTCTTTTATTTATTTTTTTTTTTTTTCTGCCATATTGCTAAAATATATTGACTTTTTTTTTTTGTTTGATGATTAAATTACAGTGAAATAGTTTGGGTGGCATCTGAAAGAAATTTCAGAATTCAATATAGTGAAATGGAAATCCTTTTCAAACATTTGGTGCATCATTGTCATTATTGTTACTACTACTACTTCTAATAATAATAATAATAATAAAGCTAGTAGTAGTCTCATGGTGAGCTGGCAGAACCATTAGCACGTCTGATGAAATGCTTAGCGGTATTTCACCCATCGCTATCTTTTGAGTTCAAATTTCACCAAGGTCGTCTTTGCCTTTCATTCTTTCAGGGGTCAATTAAATAAGTACCAGTTATGCACTGTGGTGGATCAATGTAATTGATTGAATCCCTACCCTATGTTTCCTTCGTGGCAAATATTTAAAATCATTGTTATTATTATTATAGGCAAAGGAGTGGCTGTGTGGCAAGTAGCTTGCTTCCCAACTACATGGTTCCGGGTTCAGTCCCACTGCGTGGCACCTTGGGCAAGTGTCTTCTACTATAGCCTCTGGCCAACCAAAGCCTTGTGAGTGGATTTGGTAGACGGAAACTGAAAAAAACCTGTTGTATATATGTATATATATATGTATGTGTGTTTGTGTGTCTGTGTTTGTCCCCCCATCATCCCTTGACAACCGATGCTGGTGTGTTTATGCCCCCATAACTTACCGGTTCGGCAAAAAGAGACCGATAGAATAAGTACTAAGGCTTACAAAGAATAAATCCTGGGGTCAATTTGCTCGACTTCCATACTTCCAGGGCCAATAAAAATAAGTACCAGTTAACAACTGGGGTCGATGTAACTGACTTCCCCCTCCCCTCAAAAACTGCAGGTCCTCTGCCAGCATTTGAAAACATTATTGCTATTATTGTTGGTGTTGTTGTTGTCATTGTTATTTTGGTAAGAGGAAGTGTTTTAGGAATTATTCGTATCTATTATTATGTTTCATGGATAATAAAAGAAAATTCCAGAAAGAAGTAACAGAGCCATTGAGCTTCTTTTGTTGTATATTTTTATTATTTGTAAAACCAAACTATGTTACTGTTGATTGGTTCAGACACATACAAACACATACATACACATACACACACGTGCACACACACACATAAACATGCATACATACATATTTGCATATATACACAAAGACACACACAAATACATACATGCACACACACATATATAGACAGACATATATACATACATATTTGCATATATACACATATATACACACATATATATACATATATATACACATACATACACGCACATAAATATACAATACATATATATTTATATATACACATATTTACACACACACATATATACATGCACATATATACATACACATACATACCTACACACACATAAATATACAATACACATGTACACATATAAAAACACAAAGATACACAATACATGCACAAATGCATACACACACAGACATACAATACATGCATATTTATATATATATACACATATATATACACACACATATATATATACATGCCCATATATACATACATGTTTGCATATATACACGTATATACACATATATACGTGCACATATGTACATATATACACACATACATACATATGTGCACATAAATATACAATAAACATATATATATATATATATATATATATATATATATATATATACACACACATATATATACACATATATAAAAACACATACATATGTAATTCTAAGAATGTGCAATTTGATTTTTGCAAATAAACTTCTTTCAATTGCTATTCAATTCTTTCCTTTTCTTTTCTTTTGCAGGTAAGTGCTTCCTTTCTCAGCCAGTCTTTGACTACAACAACAACAACAACAGCACCAAAACCATATTCACTACATTTATGTGTTTCACTCTGTAAGTCTAGAACATATTTTTATTATTCCTAGTCTGATCGATGGCACATATTAAAGCTACGAAATACCGTTTTCTCAATAGTCAAGTTAGTAAAAGACTGAACACTCTCGGCTAAACAGACTGCTTTCCAAAACAAACCCTTTTGCTGCCAAGATGTCTATGAACAACTCTGGTTCTACGATAAAGTTTTCTAAAAAATTACTCTTTCTTTTTTGCTGATTTTACATGTTTTTTTTTAGTCCAGATCACCATTGAGCAAATTTCTAATCAATAGCTTTCCAGATATGACCAACCCATCTTAGTTTTTTTCATAGTGTGCAATGTTTCAAATCTCCACAAGCTGCATCTCCAATCTAATTTTAATTCCTTCTGCCACACCCATCCCCTCCTACCGGAACTCATTTCATCACTTCTCTTATTATAATCACCAAAATAACCAGCCACTGATTTCATGACAACGAATGAACTGCTTTTATCAGACCCAAGTCTGGCAGTTTTAAATAAACAGCTTTGTGTGCAAAAGGAACCAAACTGCAGCCATCGTTTGTGTCAAAGCTAAGAGTTTATTAGTTCAATAAAGTGTCAAGACTTTCACTAGACAATCCGACATTGTTCCACCATTCTCTGCAACCCAACCCCTTCCGTGATGCTTTCTCTTCGTCTTCTTCAGGGTCTTAAATCTCCTCCTGTCTCTTCCATCTCTCTTTTTCTCTCCACCTCTCTCTTTCCATCCGTCCACCCTTTTTACCCCCTTCTCCTTCTCCCTCTTTCGCCCTCTCTTTCCTAGCTCTCTTTTTCTCTCTCTCTCTCCTTCTCGACTCTTCTCTCTTTCCTTCTCTCTTCCATCTTTCTCTTTTTGCCTCTACCTCTCTCTCTGTCCCTCCCTCTTTACTCTCTCTTCTCTCTCCCTCTCTCTATCTTCCTCCCCTATTTTCTCTTCCTCTCCTCTTCCTCCCTCTCCTACTCTCTCTCTCCCTCTTTACTCTTTTGTCTCTCTCCCTCCTTCTCTGCTCATTTCTCTCTCCCCCCTCTCTCTCCCTGTCTCTCTCTCTCCTTTTCTCTCTCCCCTTCTCCCTCTATCTCCCTCTCTTTTCCCTCTCCGACTCTCTCCCTCTCTTTCTATCCCTCCCTCTTCCCCTCTCTCCCTGTCTCTCTTTCCTCTTCCTTCTCCCTCCCTACCTCCTACCCATCTTTCTCACTTACACTCTCTTTCTCACCCCACCTCTTCCTCTGTCTACTGCTAATCACTCTGCTTTGCAATCGAACTTAATTGCTTTTTCACATAATGGTCACAACACTAAAGCCATTGGATGCTCTTCCTAACACCAACCATTCCATAGAGTGGGCTGAGTACTTTTTGCATGGCACCAGCACAGACAAGTTCAGATTTGGCATGGTTTCTACAGCAGGATGCCTTTCCAAGTGCCAACCACTTTGCAGTGTGGACTGAATGGTTTTTATATGGCACCAGCACTGGCAGAGTCCCTAAGTATCTTGCAAGACAAGTTACCTGGAATGGTAATGTTGAGGATAAAAGGCTGGCTCCTGAGATATGAGCAAGTTCTTGGGACTCGGATGATAATGATGATAATTTGGTTGTGCTCAGTGTGAATGGAAGCAAAGGAAGATCCTTGATTGGAGCAGCTAGATTTCTTCAGGCATCTAAAAGCTTTCTTGGGAATGCTCTGCTTTTTAGTACTCACTGGGGACTGGAATTGCATGTTAGATGCATGGTGGGATTGTTTAGCATTTACACACAGGAGAAGTCTAACAGAACTGCTCAGTATCAACTGAATTTTCTTCTGTCAGCCTGAAATGGCAGGCTATTTTATTGTGCTTAGTGGCTGGCAAAAAAGTGGTTTTGAGTGTGTGGACAAAATTGAAAGGTCTGAAGATGAGAAACCTTCCATTTCAGTGAAGCCTGCTTAGAAACATTGATGAGAGTAAAAACGATGCTCTCCACCAATAAATCTTTTAATGGTGGGCAATTTTTTTGTGGTTAGTGGCTTGCACAAAAGAGGTTGTGATTGTGTGGATGACCGAAAGGGCTGAAGACAGAAACCTTCCATATCAGCAAAGCCCACTTGGAAAAGTTGGTGAGAGGAGAACCGGAGATGAGACAGGGCATTTTCAGGGTTTGATGTTGGGTTTTGTAGGGTTCTTTCAATGGCCCCAGAATCAAACTCTTTTCTCTGAGAACTACATCATATATCTTGTGTGCTGTAGGTGCTTTTTTTTTTTTTTCTATTTCATTTTTTTTATTCTCATTTTCCGCATCCAGTTGCTGCGTAAACTGTCATCCTTTTTTGAAACCTGTCTCTGTAATGTCCTCTTTATCAGTTGTCCTGGTGACAAATAAACTAAATTATCATCATCATCATCATCATTGTCAGTTTCACTCACCATCATCATCATCATCATCATCAATATCATCACTGCTGTTTTCATCAGCACCCTCCTTCTCATCATCACCATTATTATTATCATTACTACTACTACTACTACTATTATTATTATTATTATTATTATAATTATTATTATTATTATTATTATTATTATCATTATTATTATTCCCTTTGTGAGCGTCATTTGAGGTTTCCAAGAAAAATTTCTAGGACCATCTTCAAAGTCTTTGATCTGCTTTCGAAGCGCCAGAGTCAAATTATATTTTTATCTGCAAAGGGAAGAACACAAGACACTCTGCACGACCACCACCACCAACACCACCACTCTACTTCTCTTGCCATCATCATCATCTTCATCATCGTCATTATCAACATCGTTGTTGTTGTTGTTGTTGTTCACACTGCTCCTTATCCTGTCTCATCCAACTAGTTCAAATAACTAGATTTGAAGAATGCAATCGGTGCTTTGGAGCTTTGCTGCTCTGTGACGGTGCATAGGAAATGCCCATGCATGGAATTATGTGCAGTAGCATCCACTGGTGTGAGTGTGTACATACATTCAGACATACATGCTTAAATACAATCCAGGAGTTTTGCCTGCAGTAGTTATGTGAAATGTGCAGGCATGCATTGCATATGCAAACACATGCATGCATGTGCACGTACATAAGTCAAAACACTGATTCAACCATGTTATGTCTTGTTCAAAAATACATACAGACACACAAAATTGTCTATATATATATGTGCATATATATATATATATATATATATATATATATATATATATATATCTGTCTGTCTATCTCTCTATCTATCTATCTATCTCTCTATCTATCAATCTACATGCATACA
>NC_142948.1:4264508-4272008 GCF_046866305.1 Octopus bimaculoides | reverse complement strand
AAGAGGAGGAGTAGGAAGAGGTCTTAATCTATCACTCCCGACTACCATCTCTCTATTTCTCACTTTTTCCCCCATGTCTCTGTCATATCATCTCTCTTATTTTTTCCATCTTTAATGCAGCTACTGGTACACACACACACACACACACACATATATATATATTATTTTTAATCTTTGCATGCATCTGTGTGTGTGTATGGGTGTATATATATATATGTATGTATATATATGTATGTATATGTATATAAAGAGAGTGATGGAGGCATGATGGATGCGGTGAGGTTAGTTACTGTGGAGGGGACAGGCATATAAAATCAGACTTCACCTAGGCAAAAAGGGAAAGAAAGGGGATTAACTCCCTTCTTTCTTCTCCCATGCTCTCTCTCCTCTTTCTGACACACATTCATCTATCAATATATATATATATATATATATATATATATATATATATATATATATATATATATATAGATATTGATATATATATACATATATATATAAATATCCACATAGATGTAGAAAATGAAAGAGACAGACAGACACAACGTAAGAACCATATCTGGTAAAAATCGATAAAAATCAAAGTTCATCTTTTGGAGGATCTTAATTTTTCTCAGTGTCACGCTTTCACACACACACACACACACACACACACACACACACACACACACACATGCGCGTTCACATATATACAGAGAGATTGGTGTGTGTGTGTGTGCATTGTCATGTGTGTTTTTGTTCATCCATATTCGTGTCTGTATATCCATATATATATGTCGATTTATATGCATATAAATATCTTTCTGTATGTGTGTAAGTACATATATGTACGTATCTTCATGTACGTGCAAGCATGAGAAAGCATTTATGTGCAAATGTTATTAGATATTGATTCATAATATCTCTCTCTCTCTCTCTCTCTCTCTCTACTTGTATATATATATAAGTACCGCCAGACTGGCCCTCATGCCAGTGGCACATAAAAGCACCCACTACACTCTCGGAGTAATTGAATTACAGGTACAGTAGACCCTCACCATATGGCAGTTCACCTATCGCAGTTTATTATTTAAGCTTAGGTCAATTCCTCCAAGGTGTTGTTTTGCATTTATAATACAATAAATACGACTGCAGCATGGAAGGTGTTTATAAGCCATTTAAGAAACACACAAAAACCATTAGATTCACTTTAATATTCAAATTTAATTTGGCAAAATATTTCCATTGCTTCGAAACCATGACCTGTTTACTGACAAAATTCCATGCTGCATCAATGAATAGGTCATGGTCTGAAAGCAACGAAAATATTTTGACAAATTAAATTTAAATGTTGAAGTGAATCTAATGGTTTTTGTGTGTTTTTTAATGGCTTATAAACACTTTCCATGCTGCAATTGTTTTTGTTTGAACACACGATTTCGGATCAGGTCACTTGCTATGCAAGTACATATCCATAATAAAATAAATATATACAAATTATAAAAATAATTTTCAAAAATATACAGTACAGTACTGTTTCGATTTCGCGGATTGTCACCTATTTGCAGGGAGTTTTGGAGTCTAACACTTGTTATAGTTGAGGGATTACTGTGCTACTTATTTTCGCCAGCTGAGTGGACTGGAGCAATGTGAAATAAAGAGTCTTGCTCAAGGACACAACACGTCACCAGGAATCGAACTCACTACCTTAGGATCATGAGCTGAATACCCTAACCTCTTGCATCTTATTTTCTCAAGCAGTCTATTCCATTGATCAGATCAATTGGAACCATCATCATCCAAACTGTGTGACTACCAGTTATGCCCCACACACACACACACACACACACACACACAGTGTCATTGATATCTATCTATCTATATATATATATATATATATATATATATATATATATATATATATATATAGTCTCCTTTAGAGAGACTTAGAAATATTAATAACTCTATATATATATATATATATATATATATATATATACATACACACACACACATACCACCACCACCACCACCATCATCATCATCATCATCGTCATCACTGCCATTAATCCAACTTCACACACAATATTCCTCTTTGACACTCACCAAACTATCTTCTGGATGTAATTCTTTGTTTTAAAAGCACTTCTTCTCTCTCTCTCTCTCTCTCTCTCTCTCCTCCCCCACTCCCACGGTTCTTCCCCCCCCCCGCCATTTCAACCCTCACCTCAGCCTTTATTTCCTTATCTTGTTAGACCCCTTGTCTTACTGCCCCTCCTGCACTTCCTCTCCCGCCTCCCTGTCTCTCTTCCTCCCCTAAAGGGACCTCCTCTCACCTCCACCTCCAACTCCTTTCTCTGGCTCCACCAGTTTCATTTCAAGTCTTTAATATCTCTTTCCCCCTCATCCTCCCCTCCTTCTCTCTTTCCTACTCCATCTCTCACCTCTCTCTCTCTCTCCCCATCTCTTTTTCTCTTCCTTTATCTCTCTTTTTTTCATTCCTTTATCTCTCTCTCTTTCTCTTCCATCCCCATTCTCTCTCAATTACTCTCTCTCCCCTTCCCATCTCTCTTACCCTTCCACTCTCTCTTTTTCACTTCTCCCTCCCTCCCTCCCTCCCTCTCTCCACGTCTCTCTCTTTCTCTCTCTCAATCTCTCTCTATCTTCTCTCTCTCTCTGTCTCTCTCTCTTTTTCCCTCTCTCTCTCAGTCTCTCTCTTCTCTTTCTTACTCTATCTCTCTCAGTCTCCCTATTTCTCTCTCTCCCTCTCTCTCTCTCTCGCACTCTCTCTCTTCTCTTTCTTACTCTCACTCTCTCTCATTCTCTCTCTCCCTCTCTCTTTTACTCTCCCTCTCTCCTTCTCTATCTATCATTATCCTCTATCCTGTCTCTTCCTTCTCTATCTCTTTTTTCTCCCTCATAATCTCTCCCTTTGTCCCTCCCTCTCATTCATAACAAACTTCTACCTTTCTCCCTTTTCCATTCCCTATCCCCCACCCACCCACCAAAACACCCACCACCATCACCCCCCCCCCGACCCCATCTGGGACCTGCTAATGCCTATATGATCCTCTATATTTGTCTCCAGTTCTTTCAAACCCTAGACTCACTGGCTGACTCCAAGACCACCAACGCCCCCCCCACCTCCCTCCACACCAGCCAGCCAAACCCTTTTATGTTCCTTTTAACGCCCCCTCCTACTCCTCCCGTCCCTTAATCCTTTCTACTCTAGGGCACAAGGCCTGAAATTTTTTGGGGGGTGGGGTGCTGGCTGATTCAGTCACAGACACCACCACCACCACCACCACCACCACCACCACCACCACCACCACCATCACCACCACCACCACCACCACCACCATCACCACCACCACCACCACCACCACCATCACCACCACCACCAACCACCACCACCATCACCACCATCACCACCACCACCACCACCACCGCCACCACCACCACCACCACTGTCTCAATGATCACCACTAACACCATCACCACCATCACTTCCATCATCATCATTGCCACCACCACCATCACCACCACCACCACCACCATCATCATCATCATCATCATCACCAACACCATCACCACACTGAACGCACAAACACATTCCCAAATCTGTCCCCAATTCCTGTTTCTGCTCTCATATCTTTTATTCTAAATCATTCAATGTTTTATTTTTAGTTTATTTAATTATTTAATTATTTCTTTTCTTTGCCTTCATAATTATTAACATCATTTTTCAATCTCTGTCTCAATATTTAAACATCTTGTTCCTCATCTCCTCATCCCCTCATGCTTTTTCATTTTGAAACACATCTCTCACCTTTTCTCTACACCCCCTACATATATACATACATACATATACATATACATATCTATACATATATATATTTGTATATATGGATTTGTGTGTGCGTCTATGTATGTTTGAATATTAAATCAAGAACTGGAATTCGGATATCATTTTTAATTCTTTTGTTACAATTGTATCAATACAAGATGGGAAATACATTAACACTAATAATATTAATGTTAATATAAAAAATTCATAATTATATAATATATACAAGCATATATTTTTGTACTCAAGTGATAGCCAATATTTGTAGAAGTGCATCTTGGGGACAGAGCTTGGACTTTAATATCTTTTACATATTACACATATATGCGTTTGCATGTGTATGTATTCATGTATGTTTGAGTGTATGTGTGTATATATATATATATATATATACACACACACATACATTCATACATACACTCATACATACACTTTCCTTTAATTCCCAAATTTTATTTGATAACTACGTACAATTTGCCTTATGTTTAAGTCTAAAAGATAAGTGGTTATATATGCGCTGTTTCAAATTAATCGTACATCCCAAGTAAATATAACTATCAGTTATAGTCCTTATTGTGCATATAAATATATATATATATATATATATATATATATATAAAAATGTAAGATCCAAGGATCAATGTGTAGGAAGAAAGTCAGCTTCAAGCAATCCGTAGTAAATATAAAGAACAATAGTGGTTTATTGCGAGGGAAGGTTGTGGATTATTTTCCTATCAAAGTACGATAAGCTGAATAAGCACCCACTACACTCTCTGAGTGGTTGGCGTTAGGAAGGGCATCCAGCTGTAGAAACTCTGCCAAATCAGACTGGAGCCTGGTGTTGCCATCCGGTTTCACCAGTCCTCAGTCAAATCGTCCAACCCATGCTAGCATGGAAAGCGGACGTTAAACGATGATGATGATGATGATGATATATATATATATATATATATTCCTTGTATGTCTATCTGCATGTTTTTGTCTGTCTCTTTATTTATCCATTTGCCATCTATTTATTTACCCTCAGCCTCTCTCGATCAATCAATTTATCAGTCTGTCAGTCTATTTGTCTTTCTTTTGTGATTCCTTTTCTTACCGTCCAAGTCTATCCTATTCTCCAGGTAGCGCCAGTGTACACAAAACTTAAATAAAACCACCTCTTCCTTTAAAATTTCAAAGACAATCAACCAAACCTCCCATTCCTTGACACTGACACCTAGCCCCACCCCCACCTCATCCCACTTGCCCAAATTCCATTCATCTGTATATTCATTCAGCCATCCATCATTCATTTATTTATTTATTTATTTACTCAATTCTTGCATTTGTTTCTTGGTTCGTTCTTCTTTCCATATTTTTTTATTTTTCGAACCAATCTTTCTTTGTTTACAAGGGTCCATTCTTCTGCAACTAGAATCACAATAAGATAGAAAAAAAGAAAAGAAAGGCATATGCTAAGTTTATGCAATCACAGACCATAATTATCACCAACACCACCATCATCATCACTACCACCACCACCACCACCATCATCATCAGAATTATTACAACTTGTATTATTGAGGAGGTGAGCTGGCAGAGTTGTTAGCACCCATGGCAAAATGTTTAGTAGTGTTTTGCCCTTCTTTATGCCGAGGTTGACTTGACTTTTCATCCTTTCTGGGTCAATAAAAAAAGTACCAGTTGATAAATAAGCACCAGGGCTGAAAGAAGTATTGGGGATCGATTTGTTTAACTAAAACTCTCAAAGGCAATGCCCCAGCTTGGCCACAGCTCAATAGCTGAAACAAGTAAAAGACAAAAATATAAGAACTATGATGTGGCTGTGTGGTAAGAAGCTCGCTTCCCAACCACATGGTTCCAGGTTCTGTCCAACTGCATGACACCTTGGGAAAATGTCTTCTACTCTAGCCTCGGGTTGACCAAAGCCTTGTGAGTGGATTTGGTAGATGGAAACTGAAAAAAGCTCCTCGTATGTATATATATATATATATATATATATATATATATATATATAATCATAAATATACAGGGATTAGCATTGAGTTGCTTCTCCAACATACTGAAAATTTAGAAATAGCAGTCAAAGAACTACTGATTCTAAACTACAAATTTTTCTCTAAACGGATGGCGATATTTATGGCACTTGTAGTTTAGAATCAGTAGTTCTATGACTGCTATTTCTAAATTTTCAGTATGTTGGAGAAGCAACTCAATGCTAATCCCTGTATATTTATGATGATAAATGGTTTTACCGATAAAGGTTTTTTCATACTGAACTACTTGGCAAAATTGTTAATTATTAATTCTATTATTAATTGACGATTCCCTGCCCTTATTCTTGTATATATATATATATATATGTATGTATGTATGTATGTATGTATGTATGTATGTATGTATGTATATACATACACATATATATATATTATGTGCTAGGCTTAAAAATTAAGTATTGGGTTTGATTCATTCAACTAAAAAAGAAATACTAGAAATGTAGCACCATACCACACCTTACCATTTCAAAGACGAAATATTGGTTCTCTACTTTGTCTCATACTAAAAACTCTATGACTGCCCAATGTTTGGTTAAAACTAGTGCCCCAGTTATTCAGTGGACAGAAATCATTCATATCTAAGAGAGACATGGTAATGTTTTAAATATTAGCAAAAAACATTCTTGCCATTTATTATTATTATCATTTTTTTTTTACTATTTTTTTTTTGTTATCATCTCTAGAAATGTTCCAAAACACATTTGCTGTTTAATTGCATTTTTTTAAACCATTTATTGGCGGCAGGAGGAGAGGGTGGTAGAGTGGGCTTTTTTTATCGTTTTGATTCCTTTTTTTTTTTTTTTTGCTTTGTCTGTCTGATAGAAATTGTCATATTTTCTTAAATGTTTTATTATTGCGATTATTATTATTGTTATTATTATTGTTATTATTATTGTTATTATTATTATTGTTATTATTATTATTATTATTATTATTATTATTATTATTATTATCATTATTAGTATTATTATTAATCGTCATCGTCATCATCATTATTTACTGTCAGTATCGTTATATATTTATTTAACTTTGTCAGTGTGTCTGACAAATCAGAATGGTGGAATATGAATCAACTGAAATAAAGAAATTGCAAAGAATAAATCGCTGGGAGTGGGGAGGTGGTAAGTGGAATGGGGGGGGAGAAGAGAAGGAAGAGGAAAAGAAGAATGAAGACAAATTCATTGCAATATCTAGATTAAAAAAAATTAGTTTGTTTTTTTTTTTTAAGCTTCTTTTCAAAAATCATATTTATTTCTAATAAAATTGCGTGAACTACTTTTTAGTTTTTTTTAAGAGGAAAAAAAAAAAAAAACGAGGATGATAGAAGAGATAAAAATAAAAATTGAAAACATCATTTGACAGACAAATGTGTGAAAATAAAATAATCCGCAGAAAATATTTCCATTGCGAAAAAATAACGAAAACAAAAATTTTAATATTTAAAAAAAAATTTTTTTTTTTAAAGTAAAAAAAAATTAAAAATAAAAAGTAAATAATAAGATGTACATTTAAATAAAAAAAAAGGTAAGATTGAAGAGAGAGATAGAGAGATTTTTTGAAAATGATTACATAGATTTTTAAAGATTATACAGAAAAAACTCAATCCTCTAGGATTCA
>NC_142948.1:4247008-4252008 GCF_046866305.1 Octopus bimaculoides | reverse complement strand
GCTCGCAGAACAAAATAAAATGCTCAGTGGTATTTGGCCCATGGCTATATTCTGCGTTCAAATTCCACCGAGGTTGACTTTGCCTTTCATCCTTTCGGTGTTGATAAATTCAGTACCAGTGAAACACTGGGGCAGACATAATCCCCTACTCCCAAATTTCAGCCCTTGTGCCTATAGTAGAAAGGATTATTATTATCGTTATTATTGTTGTTGTTGTTAAAGCAGCGAGCTGGCAGAACCGTTACCACGCTGGATGAAATGCTTAGCGGTATTTCAGCCATCGCTATGTTCTAAGTTCAAATTCTGCCAGGGTCAACTTTGCCTTCCATCCTTTCGGGGTTGATAAATTAAGTACCAGTTGAGGACTGGGGTTGAGGTAATTGATTAGTCCACTCCCCACAAATTTCAGGCCTTGTGCCTATAATAATAAGGATTATTACTATAATTATTATTATTATTATTGTTCAGTAGTTTTATTTTTATAACGTGCTTTCACTTCACTACCGAGCGCAGCTCTGTGTGCCTTGGGTATGTGCTGCGGTTTGCTGTGATGGACTGATGGTTACTGTATTGAAAGTGTTTTGCGTAGGATGTGTGCTGTGCCCAGTAGTGCAATTTTCTGTATGTTATATACATTTGTAAGTCCTGGTGTTTTTGTTATGTATTTGTCTGAATATTTTTTTATTATACCTAAGGCACCTACTATGATAGGAATTGTTTCTGTTTTTAGATTCCACATTCGAGTTACCTCTATTTCCAGGTCTTTGTATTTTGAAAGTTTTTCCATTTCTTTTAGGGAAACGTCATCTGCTGGTATTGATACATCAATTAGAAAGCATTTTATTATTATTATTATTATTATTATTATTATTATTATTATTATTATTATTATTGTTGTTATTATTATTAAGTGCCATTCTGTTTGGCTGTGGATAACAACACGTTGGATTCTGATTTAGTGCTGCACTGTGTTCAGTTTCTCAATTCCTTACATTATTTGTTCAAATTCTAACAAGGCTTGTATTGTAATGCTTCCTCTGTTCGTTGCCCTTGTGGCAAATAAAGAAATTAATATTGTTATTAGTGTGGGGTTTTTTTTTGTTGTTGTTGAATGTTGTATTATTTCATCCTTTGATGTTGACCTCAATGTCTTGGGCCCTTGTGGCCAATGAAAGAAACCATCATCACCATCAGCATCATTATTATTGATAACAGTAGCAGCTATGGTGGTGGCGGTGGAGGTCGCGGCGGTGGAGGTCGCGGCGGCGACGGCGGGGGTGGCGTTTCGGCGCGCGGGGGGGGGGGGGGGGGGGCAGCGGCAGTATCATCCATTCCATTTTGTCTTCAGTGTCTCAGACCCTTGTGGCTAATCATCATCATCATCATCAGTAGTAGTAGCAGTGGTGGTGGTGGTGGTGGTGGTGGTATTGTCTTTTGTATTTTGTCCTCAATGTCTTGGACTCTTGTGGCCAATAAAAGAAAATGTTGCTGTTGCTGATATCATTTAGCCCAAGGTCAGACCTTTATCAAGCAGTCCTGTGATCAAAGACATTCCAAACATTACTCTCCCCTCTTTGTTTTCTTTAAGAAGTGGAAAAGTCTGTTGAGGACTATAACATCTCAATGTGTCAGTTCCCTTGTTCAAGACAGCAGGGGACGATGGGGTAGTTTGAAAGGAGATTTGGTTGCTACTTCTAGCAGTTCAAAACAACCACATAGCGACTCCTTCATTGGATGATTGCTATATACAAGAATGGAGGGTGGGGGTAGATGTTGCCTGTGTGTCTCTAATGAGCGTTTCCATTCATAAAATGTGACAAACCCTATAAAACACATAATCGAATACAATAATTTGATAACATAAAACAAAACGTACGAGGGTGGCCTTCCCCATCAAAGAGTAATGAGTAATGAATGAGAGAATACGAGTGATTCATAAAGTGTCCCAGAGATATAAAATTGCAGGAATTTACTATTTTACCCTGGCAACCTATGGGAGCATCAACATGTTGGCATTCTTATGCATGGTAAACACATGTTGGAATGGACGGCCAGATGACAACACAGACACACACACACACACACACAGCAGCATACCGGACGGTCGTCAGGTGTGTATGTATGTGTATGCATGTGTGTATAAGTGCATGGATGGATGTATATCTATGTGTATGCTTGTGCGTGTGTACACGATTGTATGAATATGCCTGTGCATGTGTGTAAGTAGATTGATGGCTGTATGTGTCTGTGTGTTTTTGAAATGGACAAATAGATATATATGTGCATGTATATATGCTTGAATGTGTGAGTGTGTGTGTGTGTGTGTGTGTGTGTGTGTGTGCACGTTTATATGAATATGTCTGAGCGCATGTGTGTAGGTTGACTAATGGATGTATATGTCTTTGTTCATGCTTGTGCGTGTGTTTATATAAATGGATGAATGCACATGTGCATTTGTGTATATTGAAATTGACAAATACACAAATGTGTGTGTATATGCTCACATGTATGTACATGTGTACATTTATATGAATACATATATATATATATATTTGTTAACGTATGTAAGCATGTATGTATTGTGTGAGTGTATTGTATCAATATATGTATATATTTATATCTATCTATTTATATATATGTTTTTATAAATATATATATATTCATTTATATTTATTTATATATATTTATTTATATATATTGTATGCTTATGTCATGTAATCTTGAATTTGTGTTTACATTTATTTACATGTGTTTACTTGTAAAGATGCATATAAATATTGTTATGCATGTGTGTGAGTCTGTGTGTCTGTGTCTGTGTGTATGTGTGTGTCTATATATATATATATATATATATATATATATATATATATATATATTTCTGTACACCACACCCCAAGATTATTTTCTTAATGTCTGTGTCATTGTACCCTAATGTTTGTACAGTTTTGTTCCTCCTATGACTAAGAAGAAAAGAATTAATGTTATTATTATTATTATTATTATTATTATTATTATTATTATTATCATTGAAATCCACGACCTGGCAGAATTGTTAGGATGCCGGGCAAAATGCTTAGTGGCATTTCATCCTTTCTGTATGATCTGAGTTCAAATTCTGCTGAGGTCGACTTTACCTTTCACCCTTTTAGAGTCAATAAAATAAGTGCCAGTTGGGCTCTGGGTGGGTGTGGGTGCCAACGTAATCAACTATCCCTCACCTGCGCAATTGCTGGCTTTGAGCCAAAATTTTTAAATCATCATCATTGTTATTATTGTTATTATTAAGGGCAGTGAGCTGGCAGAACCCTTGGCACACCGGGCGAAATGCTTAGCAGTATTTCATTTGCCACTACAGTCTGAGTTCAAATTCCGCCGAGGTCGACTTTGCCTTTTATCCTTTAGGGCTCAATGAAATAAGTACCAGTTATGCATTGGGATCCCCAAAAATTTCTGGCCTTGTATCTATAGTAGGATCCCAATGCATAACTGGTACTGTAGTGGCAGATGAAATACTGCTAAGCATTTCGCCCAGTGTGCTAAACATAACAAGCACATGATGTAACTACA
Source organism: Octopus bimaculoides (assembly GCF_046866305.1). Lineage (NCBI taxonomy): Eukaryota > Metazoa > Mollusca > Cephalopoda > Octopoda > Octopodidae > Octopus > Octopus bimaculoides. The sequence goes on along the minus strand of NC_142948.1, from coordinate 4,248,441 downwards.
ACAATGGCCTCACCCTCCGCCAACTCTTTCTGGCTAATATTGTTCCTGTTTCTTGTCTCCTACAAGGATCGGCCTTCTTGGTCATCAACAGCGTCAACAAGGAAGAACCATAAAAGGAGGAAGAAATATTCGTTCTCAGACACGGAGACTCTGCCGCCACTGATGACAATGTGCGTGTGAGTGTGTCTCAGTCTGTGTATGTGTGTGTGTGTGTGTGTGTGTGTGCATGTGCGTGTGTGTGCTTGTAATATGTATTTGTGGGTGCTTCTATGTACATTTATGTGTGCATGTGAGTGTGTGTGTGTGTGTGTGATTCTGGAGGTGTGTTTGCGTGATCCTGCATGTGTGTGTATGCCTACATGTGTGTGCTTTTGTGTGTGTGTGTGTGTGTGTGTGTGCATGTACCACTATGTGTGTGTGTAAGTGTGTGTGATTCTGCATGTGTGTGTGTGTGTGCTTTTGTATTTGTGTATGCGCCACTCTATGTGTGCATGCGTGTGTGTGTGCATATGTACGGGTGTGTGTGTATGTGCATCTTTGTGTGTCTGTACCCACCCTCATGTATGTATGTGTCAGGTGTTCTTGCTCTCTCTCTCTCTCTTTCCCTCACTCACACCTATATTGAAATTATCTCGACAGACGGGACTTGTGTGACTAATCAATACCTTGCTGGGGTTTTCAACATAACAACTTGATTGATTAGCTCTGCTCCCGTATAACACTCTCTGACATTAGATAACAGTTTATCAATGTGTCATTTAGCCATTATCCGGCATTTGATAGAGGCTGCATGAGGTGCCATGCCAATGTGTTTTTCAGTGCACACATATATCATCATCATCATCATTTAACATCTGGTTTCCATGCTGGCCATAAGTGGCACAGTCTGGTAGGAACTGGCAAACCAGAGGCCCAGACCCAGATCTGCAGACAGCTTTGGCATGGTTTCTGTGGTTGGATGCTCTTGCACACACACACACACATGTAGACAGATGTATGTGTATCTACATGGATATGTGCAAATTTCTTTATCCTTTTACTGGTTTCAGTCATTTGGCTGTACCATGCTGGAGCACTACCTTAAAGGGATTTAGTCGAACAAATCGACCCCTGGACTTATTCTCTGTAAGCCTAGTACTTATTCTATCTGTCTCTTTTTTGTCAAAACACAAAGTTACAGGGATGTAAACACACCTACATTGGTTGTCAAGTGATGGTGGTGGTGGGGGACAAACACAGACACACAAATGCACACATGCACAAACACACACACACACACACACACATCGTCGTTGTTGCTTAACATCCACTTTCCATGCTGGCATGGGTTGGACGGTTTGACTGGGGACTGGCAAGCCAGGAGGCCATACCAGGCTCCAATCTGATTTGGCAAGGTTTCTACAGCTGGATGCCCTACCTAATGCCAACCACTC
>NC_142948.1:4219508-4242008 GCF_046866305.1 Octopus bimaculoides | reverse complement strand
CTTCTTCTTCTTCTTCTTCTTCTGTCCACAATGTTTTTTAATGTAAAGCCTTTATGGTTTAAGGAAATAATAATAACTATTATTATCATTATTATTATTATAGTACTACTACTACTAATAATAATAATAATATAATAATAATAATAATAATAATAATAATAATAATAATAATAATGATGATGATAATAATAATACTATGCAAAATATGTATAATTTACACTTTGCAGGAAACTTTTTTTTTAAATATTCAACAATAACAGAGAAAAATAGAAAGGAAAAACAAAAAAAAGGGCCACCTGCTGAGCATTCCTGGTTCTAGTATTAATGTCTGCTATATCAGACAATTAAGACTAAAAGTCTTCTTAATGGAAGACAATTTTCCCATTTGATTCTGTCTTATTTTCACCAAAACATGTAATTTCCACCCGGGTAATTACAGATTTCTGCTCTACAGGTATAAATTACAGAACCAATTCATGTTGGAGAACAATGGTTTTCTTCTGCTTCTTATTTTAGTAATTTCCATTGTTTGGTAGATTATTCAGGAGAAGAAAGAAAGTCTTAGAGTTGAGAGTGTTTCAAGCTTTTGCAGGAATTGTTTGTTTGTTTACTTGTCTTGTTTGTTATTTACGTAGATTTTTATTTTATATATGGTTTTTACAGACAGGCATTTGTACATACATACATACATACATACATACATACATATATATATATATATATATATATATATATATATATATATATATATATATACATACATGTGTGTGCCTCTACATGAATAGATATGTGAGTGTGTGTGTGTAAATGTATGTGTCTGTGTGTGTATTTGTGTGTATAAATGTATATGTGTGTCTCTGTGTGTATCAGTGTGTGTGTGTGTGTGTGTGTGTGTGTGTAGTTGTATGTGAGTAAATGTATATGTGTGTATCTGTGGTGTGTGTATGGAGTCATGAAAATTTTCAGTCTTTCCTTTCTCTCTATTCACATGTATACATTTATATATATTTTGTACATCTAACCGAAGCAGTTTTTAGTAATTTATTTGCATCAACCATATATATATATATATATATATATACACACACACACACACGTGTGTGTGTGTGTGTGTGTGTGTGTGTGTGTGCATGTCTATGTGTATATGATTATAAATATATGAAATATATATGTACATATGTATGTGTGTTTTTATAGAAGTTTTTAGAGTCTGTCTGTATTCTATTAGTTTTGTTTTGTATATCAAGAAAGAAAAAGTTGATTGGATGCTTTTATGAAAGTTTTGTTATTTATTTCGAAATATTGAGTTTTAATGAAATTTTAAAGCTTGTCTCCACCCCTTTTAGTTTTATGCTGTAGAGATTAAAGAAAAAAAAAACCAGCTTGTGAAAGGAACTGGTAGACAGAAAATGGAAGATACCTGTGTTGTATATATATAATGTTGCGCATGTGTGTGTGTGTGTGTGTGTGTGTGTGTGTGTGTGTCAGTGTGAGCATGTGTGTGTTTGTCTTACCTCCTTCCCTTCGTGACGGTTGCTAGCAAGTGTCACCCTCATACAAACAGTATCTTCCATTTCCAGTCTGCCATGAAAACATGTCTGGCCTTGAGGAAATATTACCTTACTTGCAAAAAGGTGAAGGTAGATGACAGGAAGGGCATCCAGGCATACAAAATCAACCTCAACAAATTCCATCTGATCCATTGCAAGCATGGAAAGATGGACGTTTAAAATAACGATGACCAGTGGCAGATGCACGGGTGCTGCCCTAGTTGCCCAGGCAACACACTTTCTAGCCAAGCAAACACCAAAGAAAAAAAAAAAAAAATCAGGACCAAGGTTTATTTCCAGCAGTTTCACAGCTTTACTGTTTCCTATACATACGGTCTGCTTGCATAAAAATGTGTTCATTTGTTACGAATTGCAATTCTCACCTTATATGGAATTTTTTTAAAAACTTTTGGGCAACACCCCAAAAAAATTCTGGACCCCCCCCCCCCTACCAATGATGATGCTAATGGTGACGATTTCAATATTTCATTTTCAAAAAAATTCCATACCATCTCCTGCAACCCATTTAATGTGCGTTTTAACAAAAATTTATTCTTTGCATTTCCAAAAACTTTATGCATTTCCCAATTTTGAATCATGAAGAATTTTAAAGAACTCTCAATGCTAAATCGAACACAAGGTTTTAGTTGTATTTGGCATCTCTTAACAGAGAAAAAAAAACAGAAAGGAATTGTATCTCTTGCATTTTTAGAATGGAATGCATCTTTGGAAATTTCATTCTGCATTTCGAAATTTTGAAGCTTTTAAAGAAATTTTGAAGCTTTCTTCACTCTTAGTTTTATCTTATATATTCTAAAAAAATATTACATCACATGCTTGTAAGTGTAGCTGTGTGGCTAAGGAGTTTGATCTTAGAACCGTGGGATTAAGGGTTCGGTCCCATTGTGTGGTCACTGTCAGCTGGAATCTTGTTCTATAGCCATTGGTCAACCAATAAATACTTAACGAGTGAAATTACTAGATAGAAACCAAAAAAGACTCTTGCCTCCCTCCCTTCCCTTCTCCCTCTCACTTTCTTCCTGTATGTATGTGTGTGTGTGTGTGTGTGTAGGCAAATGGCTTAGTAGTCAGTGTGTTGCACTTATGACCATAAGGTTGTGGTTTCAGTTTCTGGACCATGTGATGTATTGTTTTTTTTAAGCAAGACACTTCATTCCACTCAGCTTGCAAAACTGAGTAATTTTGTTACATCCTGCCCAGCGGGGAATAGGCTTGCCCCAGAATCCAGAAAACTGGCCACATGAGCTTATGACTTGGGAAGTACCTTCGAACCTTTCTTGATATATCTATCAATCTAACCACACATATATATATATATATATATATATATATATGTGTGTATATATATATATGTGTGTGTATATATATATATATATATATATATATATATATATATATATATAAAATAAATGAAAAAATACACATTAAGAACAGGACATTACCAATGAGTGAAAAATACATGAACACACAATGAGAGATAAGTACGGGTCAAAATCCCAAAAGATATCTAACCCCTCCTCAGTTATCGACTGTGATATTACACCATGTTTTGTGCTTTTAACGACAAGACAGGAAAACTTCAGAAGACAGCAGCATCCAGAAATTTTAAAAGTATAAAATTTGTGGAAGGTTAGGGCTTCAAACGAACAAACAACACTAGAGTGGATGTACAGAAGTAAGCAATCGATGAAGACAGGCATTAAGGGTTGTTAGGCCAAAACGAATTGTAATGGGTAACGCCTGGGAGAAATTGTGAAAGGATACAGAATAAATAGAAGAGAAAAAAATATCGAGAGGTGAGAGAAACGATGTCCGGCTAGCTGGCTGTCCGATCCAGAAAAGATATGTCCAGGCTGATTGTTGTTCCATAGACTTGGAGACCGTTACAGTTGTTGGAAACAGGCAAGGTTTGGTGAGAGGAAGGGCATCCATCCAACCTTAGAAATCTCTACATCAATGTAGTCTTGTCCAACCAATGCAAGCTTGGAAAAATAGATGCTAAAATAACAACAATGACAATGATGACGATGATGATTGAAAATTTCAGTATGGCTTTCAAAATTTTAACATTTAAGGAAATATTCAGGCATTCTCTTATTCCTCACCACTACAAACACAACCATTGCCACCACCACCACCACCACCTCCACCATTGGTTTCAACTTCTGCATGTCTTTTAAAAATTTATTTTTACATTTTAAAAATTTCATGTGGCAAAAGCAAAAAAAAAAAAACCAAAAAATGGGAAAAAGATTTTACATTTGTCATTTCAGATAATATATAATTCATATATTTCAAAAAATACCATTTTCTTCAACTCAACACTCTTTTAAAAATCATTTTATTATCCAGCCACTCACCATTCTTTAAAAAAAAATATTGCATGCCCATATATATATATATATATATATATATATATATATATATATATATATATATATATATACATATATATATATACATACATATATATATATATATATGCATATATTTATATACACACATATATATACATATATATATATACATACACACATATATATACATACACACATATATATACATACATACATACATACATACATATATATATATATATATATATATATATATATACACATATATACATTTGTTATTCTGTTTTTAACCTCTTAGAAAGTCTCAAGAAGTTTGTCATTTTCATGGCCGCTAATTGCCAAATGCTGTCAGTTCTACGTTTATTGGTGCTTTTACTAGTAACATGACACCTGGTTTCTATATTCCAGGTAGAATGCGTGTAGAAGGGCAGTGTGACATCATTGTACGATATCTGGTTTCTGAAAGCTGCAAACGCTTAATAGATTCAGACATCTTCACTTTCTCAATACCTCTTCCCCCACCACACCTCTCTCTCACCGCATCACTTTCTTGCTTTTTCCCTCTCTATATTTATCTTTCTCTCTTTCTCTCTCTCTCTCTCTCTCTCTCTCTCTCTCTCTCTCTTCGTTTTAACCTCTGTCTTTCTCTTTTGCTCAAACTCACTCTCTATATCTTTTCTCTCCTACCCTCACTATCTCTCTCATTCTCTCAACCCCTATTTCCCCTCCCTATTCCTTTTTTTCTATATCTCTCTCTTACGTCCTCTCTTCTGCATTCACTCCCTGTCTATCAGTCCCTCTCTCTATCTATTTATCTATCTATCTATCTATCCATCCATCTATCTATTTATCTATCTATCATCTCTGTCTATCTATGTTTGTTTGGCTGTCTATCTGTTTGTATCTCTCTCTCTCTCTCTCACTCACTACATGTATATATATATATATATATATATATATATATATATATATATATATATATATATATATATATGTATGTATATATATATGCCTCCCTACCTATCTATTTACCTACTTCACTATGTATCTAATCCATCCGTTTGTCTGTCTATCCTTCTATTTATCTGTTTCACTGGGTGTGTATATATTTATATATGTACATATACACACACATATATATATTTATATATCTTTTTCAGTCACACTCCCTTTAAATCTCTATCATCTCCCATTCTTTCTCTCTCTCTCTCTGTTTATATATATATATATATATATATATATATATATATATATATATATATATATATATATATATATATATATATCTATATATATATATCAGTATCATTCTTTTACCTCCAATTTCTCTGAAGCCCACCTTTACTCCTACTCTCCCCTACCCGCCCATTTTTCTCACCCCCCTCACTACCACCACACACATACATAGACAAAAATTATTAACTCCCAGACAGTAAGGACCAAATGCTCACTACTAAAATGAACAAATCACCAAGTAAGGTTTACAATCTCACCTCATATATCAGATACCATAATAGGCAATCTCTAAGGTCCCCAATTTTGAAAGATTAAACCCCTGATATGTCTTCTTCTTTTTTTTTTAATCTCCCTACACAGTCTGTCTAAACCCCTTGTGGGAGCCGTACAGGGTTACTCAACCCAATTAGAAATAGCAGCCGAATTTCCCTACCATTTGGGATATATGGCTGTGGGTTAAAACGTTCACTTTGCAACCATGTGGTTTTGAAATCAGTCCATGGGACCTTGAACAAGGGTTTCTTAAACTTTAGCCTTGGGCCCAAAGATGCTTGTGAGTGGATTTGGTACACAGAAACTGTGTGAAAGCCACCTTTGTCTAACAACTCTGCCACCTCGTCACCCCATAATATAATGGCTTTTGATTTAGGCACAAGACCAGGTATTTCGAAGGAAAGAAAAAGAGGGACTCGTTGATACAGCCCCCACCCACACCTGCCAACACACTCCTCCACTTTTTCATTTTATTTCATCATTTAAAACACAAAAAGGCAGAATTGACTTCTTCTGGATTTGAACTCAGTTAGTAAAGATTTGCAAAACATACACCAAACACATTTTTTTCTGACTCTGTAACAGTTCTGCCAATCATCATCATCATCATTGAATTTCTGTCACTGTGATCATCATCATCACCATCATCATCATTATTGTAACCTTCACTATTATCGTAGTCATCATCATAATCATCCCCATCATCACCATCACCACCACTATCATCGTCCTCATCAACATCATCACCACCACCACCACTATCATCATCGTCATCATCATTATCACCACCACCACCACCACCACCATCGTCGTCATCGTTGTTGTCATCATCATTACCATCACCACCACCACTACCACCATCATCAGCAGCATTGTCATCATCAATAAGCTCCCATGGGTTGTAGAGCCAACAACCTCATGAATATTTACATTTATTCCAATCAAGCATCAAAGATTTTCATCCTCATCAATACAAATGAATGGCAGAATCAGTAAAACACCAGGCTTTTGATACATAAGTTGCTACAATGACACCTCACGTTGTGAGTTCAAAACCAGCCTTGGTTGGCTTTACCAATCACCCTTCCATGAGATCAATTAAATGATGTGTGTGTGTATGTGTGTGTGCGGGGGGTGTATGTGCAGGTACATGGCTTAGTGGTTAGGGTGTTGTACTCATGATTGCAAGATCTTGCAATCATGGTTTCAATTCCCAGACTGACCGGTGCATTGTGTTCTCTCGAACCAAAGGCAAAACTTCATTCCATGTTAGCTCAGTCCACTCAGCTGTGAATAGGTAACAACTCTTCAGCAGACAGGTGTTCCATTCAGAGGAGAAGAGTCGATGTTAGCCTGCCTAGCCAGCAGGGAGCCATCATTCAAAAGCTAAAACAGCACAAGGAAGCGCACAGTGAGCAGTGATGTATAACAATATCCAATAGTCCATCCAATACAGTGATATATATATATATATAATTATACACACACATATATATATACACAAATATATATATATATATATGTGTGTACACACACACACACACTAGTCAAGAGTAAATATGATCGAATATTACCCATCCTCCCCTACCTACGATCAATACACCTTCTCCCCAAACCCATCGACGTCCGCCCCACCCCCCTTTCCAGTTCTCAAAAAAAATGTTTGGCTTTGTACCTCCTGTGTTAGAAATCGATAATTGCCACTCTTCCTCTATTCAGGTCTCCACGTATTTCCTCGACTGTGAAGCTCTAATGAAAACCAAAATACTGCCATGATGTAACGTTCATAAAGTGTTTGCTATTCTGCTCTGATTTCCATCATGAGAGCTAGGGCTTTTTTTTTTTTTTTCCTGTATTATTTATTTTCGTATTTTCACTTAATATGAGATTGGAGTGTGTTGGGGGAACTATACATACATATATGCATACATATATACATACATACATATATATACATACATATATATACTTATATATAAATACATATATATATATATATATATATATATATATATATATGTATTTATATATATATATATGTGTATATATATGCATACATATATATACATATATTCATTCATATATATACATATATATATACATGTGTTTGTGTGAGAGGTCTTTCAAGTTAGTGTACATGTTAATGATAACAATGATGATGATGATCGTTATCATGCTGTAGTAATAATAGTAGGAAGAGGAGGAGGAGGTGGGGCAGCAGTGGAGGAGGAGTATCAAGTTTATTCAGACTGGTGTTCATGCTTGTGTGGCAGCATGAATGATGCTACAAAACATATATATAGTAATATGTGTGTGTGTATATATATATATATATATATATATATATAGGTGTAGGTGTGGCTGTGTGGTAAGACAGGTTCCTGGTTCAGTCCCACTGCATGGCACCTTGGGCTAGTGTCTTCTACTATAGCCTCAGACCGACCACAGCCTTGTGAGTGAGTTTAGTAGATGGAAACTGAAAGAAGCCCATTGTATATGTGTGTGTGTGTGTGTGCGTGTGTGTTTGCCCCTCCCCCACCATCGCTTGACAACCGTTGTTGGTGTGTTTATGTCCTTGTAACTTAGTAGTCCAGCAAAGAGTCTGATAGAATAAGTACAAGGCTTACAAAGAATATGTCCTGGGGCCAATTTCTTCAGCTAAAAGGCGGTGCTCCAGCTTGGCCACAGTCAAATGACTGAAACAAGTAAAGGAGTATATATATACATATATAAAACTATATCTTTTATTGTATATATATATATATGTATACATATATATATATATATATATATAAATTTAAAGAATGGAGTAAACGCATATTATAACTGCATACTTTTATTCCGACATATGTTTCGAAGAATTACAATTTATGCGAGTTATTTTTTACTTGGAGAAAATAAATACATATAATAAAATATACATATATATATATATATATATATATATATATATATTTGTACACACACACATATACTCATATATGTAAAGAGGTCACAGATGTGTGACAAAAGATTTCCGGACAATGGACATGACTTAGAATAAGAGCAGTAATAAATGAGTTAAGAACAAATATTATAGTGTGTGTGTTTATTTAGAAAAAAAATGACCCTCCCAAAATACAGCAACATATATAATATATGTATATACAAGTATATATGTACACACGCTCATACACCCTTGCCCACATTAATCACACCCTTTCCATTGGGTTCTGTTGCTTGACACTTACACCTGCAAGCAACTTACCACACAGCCATATATGCATGTGTGTGTGTGTGCACATGTGTGTATGTGGGATGATCACCACCATAGTTCTTGTCCATTGAACTTTGGAGTAATCTGAAAATAATAAACTGCCCCTTAAAAACCCATAAATATGAATCCCACAAAATATCCCAGCTAAATGGGGAAATGAACTTAGAAATCTTTTCAGAAGCATTCTGAAATTTATAAATAACCGTTTTCTAAGAGATTGCAATTCCACGTGTGCATTAGGCAACATTTGAACTCGAATCCCACCTTACAGGTTCTTAATTGGTTTGATCCAATGTCATACCTGAATACACGGCGGTTTCGATGGGTAGCCTTGTATCCTTCATAGAAATTTCATTCTTACTCCTCCAGCAAACTTTTTCCCTTTCATGATCCCATCTCTTTCTCGTTTTCTTTCACCGAGAACCACCAACCCCCATCCGCAACACCCACCCACCACCGCCGCCACCACCACTTTACCTGTCGATTGATTGATCCAACCATCCATCCAGCCATCCGGTCAGCCATTCATTCTTCTATCGTTCTTCTGCTGCCCCCTCTTCCCTCTGCCGCCACCATCACAACTACCACAACCACCACCACCACAACCGCCACCACAGCCATCACCACCACCGCCACGACCATCACAACCACCACCATTACCATCATCACCACCACCACTGCCACCATCACCACCACAACCATCACCACTACAACCATCACCACCACAACCATCATCACCACCACCACCATCACCGCAACCACTACCAGCTCCTCCACCACTGTTACCATCACCCCCACCATCACCATCACTACTACCACCATCACCACCACAACCATCACCACCACAACCATCACCACCACCACCATTACTGCAACCTCTACCATTTCCTCCACAACTGTTACCATCACCATCACTACTACCACAATCACCACCACCACCACCACTGTTACCATCAGAACCACCACCAACTCCACCACCACCACCACCACCACCTTACTTTCTCGTTCCTCTGTCCATTAGGACTTTCTGTGTAATGCATTTATTTATACTACCATTCACTGTTCATCTGCAGCTTTGCACCATATTCCTCCTCCTCTTCCTCCTCCTCCTCCTCCTCCTCCTCCTCCTCCTCCTCCTCCCCCTCCTCCTCCTCCTCATCGTCATCATCATCTTCTTCTTTTCGACCCCTGCTAAACTGAATGATATTCATTACATTTGCAAATATTAACCATTCCCTGCTTTTTAGTTCCACTCTTGCGAAACCCTTCCCCACTGAAGCTACACACAAATGCACACATACATGTACACATGCATGCACGTACGTCCATGTGTGTGTATGATTGTATATACAAATAAATATATATATATATATATACACACATAAACAGATACATACATAAATATGTATCCATATACGTATATATATATATATATAGATATAGATATAGATAGATTTAGATATGTTATGTATGTGTAATATGACTTTGTGAATGAATTTGTGGTCCCAGAAAAGGTTCAGTGGCATGAATTAACTCGATATGATCTGGGATTTGGAAATTTAATTATCTGTAATATTCTCTATACACATGTATAAAGGCTTCCTACATCATGTAACTATAACCATATCTATTTAACATGCCCACAAATACACATATATGCATATATATGCATATACATACACATGCGCAAAAGCACATTTATATGAATATATAATATAATATGTAGATGTTTATGTATGTGTATGCTTATTTTTATATGAATATAGGCATACGTGTGTATAAGTATATAGACACACGTACATGGACTTGTGTATTCATTAATGTTTTGATAAAAATCAATAAACTTAACAAAGAGATAAATTTTTCTTTCAAAAAAAATCATCTTGGAATCAATAAGACTGTCATATGGTATCGTTGATGGGTCAGGTCGGCGTGACACAGTTAGGGTGATCCAGCCAAAACGAATCCCTATTCAGGTGGTGTTACTCTGTCAGTGATTTGCCCCTGCCAAGGACCAAAACCTTGAACCACGTTATAGTTGTATTTTCCTTCTTCACACGGAACCATCTTGAAGAGAAATACCTACTATATACATACATACATTCATGGATGCATACACACATATGCATACATATATATACACCCATATTCATACATACAGGGTGGCTGTTGACTCAGTGAATGGTTATGAGCATTGCTGATAAATTATCTTACTTCAAAGTCACTGTCAACTTGTTCCTGGTAGAAGCACACCTTTAGCATATTAGACAAATTGCATAGCGACATTCAATTGTCTTTACATTCCATGTAAAAATTCTGCCAAGGTCAACTTAACCTCTTATCCTTTTGGGGGTCAGTTCAGCACTGGACTCAATGCAGTCAACTTAATCCCTCCCCAGAATTACTGGCTTTGAGCCAAAGTTTGAAATCATTATTATTAGTAGTAGTTGTAGTAGTAGGAGTAGTAGTAGTAGTAGTAGTAGGGCAGCGAGCTGGCAGAATCGTTAGCATGCTGGACGGAATGCTTAGCGGTATTTCACATGTCACAACACTCTGAGTTCAAATTCTGCCAAGGTCCACTTTGCCTTTCATCCTTTCGGGATTGATAAATCAAGTACCAGTGAAACACTGGGGGTCGATGTAATTGACTTACCACCTTCCCCAAAATTGCTGGCTTTGTGCCTTAGTTGGCTTGGGCCAAAATAAGATATTTAATATTAAACCATTGCTTCTTTTTTTATTATTAAAATGCCAGTACATGAGCCAGAAAGGGAACCATTGTGCAACCACTTGACAGGCTAGAGATAGCAGCATTAATCTCTTTCATTTCATACCTTGCTGTTTTAAAACAAAGAAGGACATGTTGTATAATGAAGTTCCAGAGAAGTTGGGTCTTGGCTAAGGACAGAATGGTTAAACTTAGAATGCATTTGATTGTGGCTTAGCTTAATGAGAACAGCCTGCGAGCTAAATAAACGAGAACATTGCAGTGTATGTTTGAATAAAGAACATTCTGAAATTTAGAAAATAATAGTTGTGTGTGTGTGTGAGTGTGTGTGTGTGTGTGTGTGTGTGTGTGTGTGTGTGTGTGTGTGTGTGTGTACACTTATATTTTTCTTTCTGAATTTTTCAACTTGCAAAGGTAATTTATGTATGCCCTGTATAATAAATAGATGTAAATATATATATATTTACACACACACACACACACACATAAGATGACAACATAAAGTTGTTGAAAAGAAATGGCTAAGAGAATAATGAAAAAATTTGCTCACAGAATGTCTCACCTGAAGCCAGGATTAGATTCTTCAATATGTTTTTCTTCTTTCGAAAAAACAAACTTTGATTCAAGGAATCTTCAGTCTTCTAATTCTTAGACATTCACGAACCACAATGGAACTTTTTTGCTGCCTTGTTACCTAAACCATAAACACTTCCTTGTCAACAATGGGGGTAAAAAAAAAAGAAAAACCTTCCTCGTTAGGATGGCTTAATCAAAGGTTAACGAAGACTACACAACAACCAGAAACAGAAATCCATTTTTTATTTTTTGTCTTCAAGACTTTCAGATTTAATTTAATCAGAGTGATGGTGCCATGGAAACTGTGTTCAGCAGCCATATTTGGTATTGCCTCGTACCTTTTGGTAGGATGTATTGTTATATATGTATATTCTGAAGGTGGTGAACTGACAGCCGGGGCTGGTTTGTTTACATCCCCATAATTTAGCAGTTTGGCAAGAGAAGCTGATAGACTAAGTCCCAAACTTTAGAAAAATACAATAAATACTGAGATCAATTCATTTTGACTAAAATTCTTCAAGTTGATATATATGAAGTCAATGAAAATGTGTTTTTGCTATACAGAGTCAAGACTTCTAAGGGCTTTCAGTTAAGGTCCCCCAAACTTAGCAAGTCCCCCAGCTGTATCCTAAACCCCAACTTTCTCCAACATCGAATGTGAGGCTTTTACTTTGTGACAATTATTCTAATTATGTCTGTTGAACAAACTTAGAGGAGTTAGTTTAAAATATCGACTCGAAAGCAAACTTTAATTTCATTGATCTTCTGTCTGAAAGAATTCAATTCTGATATCTATTCCAGAAATTAATTAGGGACTTGGTTTTACAATCTGTTAATTGTAAATATTGATCAGGGAATTGATCAGGAAAACTGAAAAAGAAGGAAACCAATAATTTATTAACAACAGCTCCTTCCCTCTCTCTTTCTCTCTCTTCCTTTCCCTCCCTCTCTCTTTCTCTCTCTTTCTTTCTCTCCCTCTCTCCCCACATACGTAACACTTCAAAGACGATAGTGTGAAAGGTGATTGGTTGGTTGGTTTTCATGTATTAAATCCTTCACCTCCAAGCATTATTGACCCATCTTATTGTGAAGGCCTCTGTTGTCGATTTTTTTCTGTTTTTCCTTTTGCTAATTCTCCGACACCGAGGAAGCTAGAAAGAGACAACAACCACACAAACAATTACAACATTCCTATGTTCCACATGTACAACAGATTTTCAATAATTGAAAAACACCAAAGCCCTAAGACTAGCATGAAACGTAAGACTCTTGTTCTTGTAATGTCACACAAGATGAAGAAGAAACAACAGCAACAACAGAATTACTTTATATCATGGCAATACCAAGTTTGGTTTTAATGATAATGGCTTTGCGAACCAAGAGAAAAGCTGGTTTATATTAATCCTAATGAAATCGTAATTGTACAGAGTAAGTCTGTCAGTTGGTCGGTCAGTCATTCATTCGGTCAGTGTTACTTCCTTAATCTCTGTTTTGTGTCTGTGCGATACATTATCGCTAGTTATTCACCAATTCCCTTGTTTAATCCTACCAAATATGTGTATATATATATATATATATATATATACACACACATACATATATAAATACATATATTTGTTAATACATACATCCATCCATATATATATATATATATACATGCATGCACACACACAAACAGACACCCACCCACGCACACACAGACACATATATATTTGATAATCCATACATATATACATAGGTACATATGAACATACATACATAAATAGATATGTATATACATTATACACACATGCATACAGGTATACATACACACACACATTCGTGTGTGTGTTTTCTTGCTAATGCCCTGTCGGTCCTCCCCACCACCACCACCACTGTCACCTCCATCTATTGAACCCCAAGATCTAAAGCCAATCTTTAATTTGTAGCCAATCTCTATAATTGCATCCAATCTCTCCTAATTGTTTTCTTATCAAATTTCTACCTGTTTTCCATCTTAACTTCTCCCCCCTCCTCCACCACCACCACCACCACATCCTCCCACCCACCCCCCGACCACCGACTCCCCTCCCTGCATTTACTTATAAATCTTATTTCGTGTCTTTAATCCTTTTGCTATCTCCTACCACCACCACTGTCATCATCGTCATCATCATCATCATCACCACCACCACCAATTTCTAATTATTTTCCTATCTCATCTGAGTCTGTTACTCTCTGATCTCTTCCTCACTCTCTCTTTCTCCCTCCCTTTCTAATTTCTAAGCTTCTCCCCCTCTCTCTTTCCTCCTTTCTCCCTCATCTTTCTTTTCTACTCCTATTTTTTCCCTCTCTTGTCTGTCTTTCTCACTATCTATTTGTCTGCCTGCCTGTCTGCCAGTCTGTCTGTCTATCTGTCTGTCTCTCTCTCTCTCTCTCCCTCTCTCTCTCTCTCCCCCTCTCTCTCTCTCTCCTCTCTCTCTCCCTCTCTCTCTCTCCCTCTCTCTCTCTCCCCCCCTCTCTCTCTCTCCTCTCTCCCTCTCTCTTTCTCTTTCTGTCTGTTTATCCATTTTTTAATCCTCTTTCTCTCTCTAACTCTCTCTCTCTCTCTCTAACCCTCTCTCTCTCTAACTATCTCTTTCTCTTGCCTCCTCTCTCCTCCCCTGTCTTGGCCCCTCTCTCTTCCTCTTATTGTCCTCTTTTCTTTTCCTCTTCCTCCTCCTCCTCCTCTCCCTCTCTCCCCTTCTCTCTCTCTCCCCCTCCCTCTCTCCCCTTCTCTCTCTCTCCCCCTCTAGCTGCATCTCTCTTTTTCTCTCTTGACTCCTCTCTTCTTTGCTCTCTCCCTCTTCCACTTCTATCTCCCCCTCTCTCTTCCCTCTCATTCTCTCTCTCCTTCTCCTTCTCCGACCCCACCTCCTTTCTGTCTGTCTCACCTCCATTCATTATTCATCTCTCGCCAACCATTCCTCTGTCTCGTTGTCTCTCGTTACACCTTCAGTTCTTACTTAGCCTCATCCCCATCATTTATCCCCCCCATCATTTATTCCCATAGAATTCGCCCCGACCCCCACAACACCCCACAACACCCCACAACACCCCCACCACACCCCCACCACACCCATTAACACTAACTGTACTTAGCAAACTCTCTATGTATCATCATTACGCAGGGTCGTTAATAGCAAGAATTGTAATTAATGAAAATCGTCTGCAATGGAACTGCCACACACTCAATACACAAGGGGCCATCATAGGAGAGGGAGAGAGCATGAGACAGCCAAAGGAAAAGGAAAGCCTACCCCCTTCACCCCGAAACGCCACCCCAGCTCTTCCCATAATTTTCAAGTCCACAGGTTTATATTTGTTGCTTCTGTAAATAGTTCTTTCTAAATTTAGTAAAGCTCTAACATTTTCCTTGAGATTGATGAAGATTTGCTCTTTAGAATGGAGTGCTATCTTCCGGAACATTCATCATTTAAATTTTTATGTGTTTCAGCCATTGGACTGTGGCCATGCAGGTGCAATGTCTTGAAGGGTTTAGTATCGTTGAACAAACTGACCCCAGTAATTTTTGGTTTTTTGTTTTAAAGTTCAGTGCTTATTCATTCAGTTGCTTTTGATGAGACACTAAGTTATGGAGACATAAACAAACCAACATTGGCTGTCAAGCTGTGGGGCAGACAAGCACACACACACATTCATACACTCATAGACATTCACACAAAGCTACATACTAGCATCCAATAATTCCACCACACTATTCATTTCCAGATCTGAAATTTCTAGCAAATGCAAGCACATGGACAAGTTCCTTTAGTCAATCTGAAGGACACCACCCTCTTTGCATTGAATAGCTATCTCACAGACTTTGGCCTCCTTTTGCTTATATTATTCCACACCAGCTATATTAATTAAGGGCGACGAGCTGGCAGAATCGTTAGCACACTGGGCAAAATGCTTAACGGTATTTCATCTGCCGTTATGTTCTGAGTTCAAATTCCACCGAGATCGACTTTGCCTTTCATCCTTTTGGGGGTCGATTAAATAAGTACCAGTTATGCACTAGGGTCGATGTAATCAACTTAATCCCTTTGTCTGTCCTTGTTTGTCCCCTCTATGTTTAGCAGCCCACTGTGGGCAATAAAGAAATATATATTAATTATGGTTTTTACAGTCAACGACAATGAAGGTCTTCGTTTTCTTGCTTTTCTTTTCCTTCTTCTCGTTCCACTTTTTTGCATCAACTTTCTTCATGAATTTTTCTTGCAAACTTTTAAGCTGGCTCCTGCAGAGGGCTAACTGGGCCTGTGACCCAAAACTAATAATAATAATAATAATAATAATAATAATAATAAAGCATTTATTGGTACCCTACCAATATGGTATTACTTTAAATTCAGTTTGAATGAAAAAATTATAAGTTTATGAATTTTGGGAGTTCTTTTAAAATTTCAATTTTCAACTGTTAGCTTATAACAAATCCTCATCCAGACCTGACCCCAATGCTGGACGTTCAAGAACCAATGGAGGGAAGATTTTTGATCCCACACTCAAGGACCCCACCTGCAAAGTCATGCATTGTTTATCTTGATATGAGATCACCCTGTCGTGCACATATGGTTGTGATGCATGTGCCTGGTGCACCCTTATCAGATGGGTGGTCATGATGGGTGCACTAGGCTTCATATGTTTTACCCCTGTGTCACTTTGATGGCCTGCACTGCTCTCTCACTCAATAATAATAATAATAACGGTTTCAAACTTTGGCACAAGGGCAGCAATCTTATGAGGAGGGAGCAAGTCAATTACATCAACCCCAGTGTTCAACTGGTACTAATTTTATTGACCATTGAAGGGATGGAAGGTGAAGTTGAGCTTTGTAGAATTTGAACTCTAAGCATAAAAACCGACAAAATGTCATGAAGCATTTTGCCTAGCACGCTTACGATTCTGCCATAATAATAATGATATTGTATATATCATAATAATACCAGGAAATGGAAATGTCCTCTTATCAGCATATCAGTTCCAACAGATGATAATATATCTCTAAAAGAGATAGGAAAATTCTCTCAATATAAAGATCTAGATAACCTGAATGCAAGGCCTGAAAACAGAAAGAATCCTTATAATAATGGGTGCTTTGGGAATGATTAAAATGTGTGAAGACATTTACATAACCACAATGCCAGATAGAATGTTGCACACAGAAAACGGCACTGGTTGGCATTGCTCAGATATTATGTAGGGTACTTCCAATACAATAAAAACAAGAAAACCAAAATGCTGCTGATACCCAAAATACTCAGAGCTGTGCTTGGTCATGCAAGAACGGAAAACCAGCTTATAAATGCCATCTCTCCTGAAACTCAAACTTCATGTTATGAGGTGCAGCAAAATAAATGTGGCGGCGGGGTTATAGGTATTAAGAATATTCATTCTGCTGCTGCTGCTGCTGCTGTTGTTGTTGTTGTTGTTGTTGTTGTTGTTGTTGTTGTTGTTGGTGGTGGTGGTGGTGGTGGTGGTGGTGGTGGTGGTGGTGGTGGTGGTGGTGGTGGTGATGACATATGATCTAGTACCAAAAGCATTCCAGTTGAAAGGATCTCATTTCGTTTTGCAGATAACAAACTACATTGTTTCAATATGTATCCTTCTCTAGTGTCACAATAAGGAACGAATTTAGAAAAATTTAGCTGCTATTTCTACCAGGTTGAACGACCTTGCGAAAGCTTTTTAAACCTCCAATGGGGACATTTTTGATTTTTTTCTTTTTTTTTTTTTTGCCTATTACAAGCAAATTTTTCCTTGAGGTTAAAACGTGAATTTATTTTTAATTTTAATTATGCATAAAATTAATGGTGTATAAAGTTAATCACGTATAAAAAAAAGAACGAAATTCAAAGTGCAAAATGTTTGCATGTTCACAATTAAACATTCTTCTTTTTCTACCTCTTTTTCCTCTTCTTATTTTTTGTGCATGTGTTTTTTTTGTTTTTTTTTTCAATGCTTGAACGGATAGTTTGAAGCAATTAATTTGGCAGCTTGATGCCTTTTCTACAATAACCATTGAACCGTGAAGTTAAGTAGGGATTGAAACCTATTTGGAATCAATCAAGCAATCCAAAGCAGTCACAACAGAGTTATTTATTTTACCTCACTTTTCACCTCAAAACATCCAGATGAGAGAAGCAACAGTGCCTGAGGTTAGAAATCAGGAATATGTCTCAAAAAAAAAGCCCAAGATTCAGGCTGTGTGGTTAAGAAGCTTGTCTGCCACCACATGGTTTTGGGTTCAGTCCCACTGCTTGGTACCATGAGCAAGTGTTTTCTATTATAGCTCAAGGGACAACCAATACCTGAAATGATGAGGAATAATAATAATAATAATAATACTAATAGTAATAATAATAATAATAATAATAATAATAATAATATTAATGATGATAATAGTTTCAAATTGTAACACAAGGCAAGCAATTTCAGTGAGAGAGGGTAAGTTGGTTACAGTGTTCAGCTGGTTCTTATTTGATCAACCCCGAAAGAATGGAAGGTAAAGTGAACCCTAGGGGAGAATTCGGACTCAGACCGCAAAGACAGATTGAAATGCCACTCATGCATTTTGGATTTTGCCTGGCACAGCAATGATTCTCCCAGCACACTGCCTTACATAATAATGATAATAATAATGATAATAATAATAATAACAACAACAACAACAACGATAATGGTGATGGTGGTAGTGGCGGCAGCAGCGGCAGTGGCAGTGGAGAAGGGTGGAGGAGGAGGAGGAGGAGGAGGAAGAAGAGGAGAAGAAGAAGAAGAAATTGAGAGTAGAGTATCATGCCACACATATAAAAAAAAGATATTTTAAGGACGGCAAGTTATGGCTTTCAGGCTTTCAAATCAACCATCTTTAATAATCTCCATTCTGAAGAATATTTTCCATGTAACTTGTCAGTCAAGTGCCATATTTACACAAAAACCTTTCAACAATGACTCACTAGAATTTCAACAATAACAGACAAGTGTCAGCATAAAGCCATCATTCGCAGGAACTCACGGAACTCACAGACTATATGTCATCTCCATTTGTGGATTTATTTATAACCGACATTGGCATCACTTTTCAATGAATGATCGGTGATTGGTATGTTTGTACGCTCGGCATGTTTCTATATTCGTAGCAGTTTACATATTTGTCCGTTACATGCTTGAAGCAGCCCCATTCCTCACATGTTTTGTTGGATTTTGAAAAGGATCTTAAAAGGTGCAGGAGTGGCTGTGTGGTAGGAAGTTTGCTTCTGGACTACATGGTTCAAGGTTCAGTCCCTTCGCATGGCACTTTGCGCAAGTGTCTTCTGCTATACTCTCAGGCTGACCAAAGCCTTGTGAGTGGATTTGGTAGATGGAAACTGAAAGAAGCCCATTATAAATAAATATTTGTGTGTGTATGTGTGTGTGTGTGTGTGTGCATGTGTGTATGTGTGCATGTGTGCTTGTGTGTGTGCATGTGTGTGTATATGTCTGTGAATGTATGTGTGTATGTATGTGTGTGTGTATGTATGTGTGTGTGTATGTGTATGTTTGTGCATGTGTCTTTGTACTTATTCTTTGTAAGTCTAGTACTTATTCTATCACTCTCTTTTGCTGAACCACTAAGTTATGAGGATGTAAACACACCAACATCGGTTGTCAAGTGATGGGGGGAACAAACACAGACACACAAACATATATATATATATATATATATATATATATATATATATATCAAAGGCAGGTTAACTAGCAAGTTAGTTTTTGTTTGTGGCAGATGTTCAGGTGCAATAAAGACTGCAAACAAACAGGAAACAACTTCTATCTCATTCCAGGGTGAAAAACTAGAGGTAGTCGATAGCTTCCGCTATCTGGGCGACCAAGTTAGTAGTGGGGGTGGGTGCGCTGAAAGTGTAGCTGCTAGAATAAGAATAGCCTGGGCAAAGTTTAGAGAGCTCTTACCCCTGCTGGCGACAAAGGGACTCTCACTCAGAGTAAAAGGCAGACTGTATGACGCATGCGTACGAACAACCATGCTACATGGCAGTGAAACATGGGCTGTAACTGCTGAGGACATACGTAAGCTCGCAAGGAATGAAGCCAGTATGCTCCGTTGGATGTGTAATGTCAATGTGAATACCCGTCAGAGTGTAAGTATCTTGAGAGAAAAGCTGAACATTAGAAGCATCAGTTGTGGCGTGCAAGAGAGACGATTGCGCTGGTATGGACATGTGGTGAGAATGGAGGAGGATAGCTGCGTGAAAAAGTGCCACACCCTAACAGTTGAGGGAACCCGTGGAAGAGGTAGGCCCAGGAAGACCTGGGCTGAGGTGGTGAGGCAAGACCTTCGTACATTGGGCCTCACCGAGGCGATGACTACGGACCGAGACCTTTGGAAATGGGCTGTGCGTGAGAAGACCCGGCAAGCCAAGTAAGATCGTTGCCAGTGCCCCTGGACTGGTTCTTGTGCGGGTGGCACATGAGATGCACCATTTTGAGCGTGGCCGTTGCCAGTACCGCCTGACTGGCTCCTGTAGGATTTTCGAGCGAGATCGTTGCCAGTGCCCCTGGACTGGCTTGTGCGGGTGGCACATAAAAGACACCATTTCGAGCGTGGCCGTTTTCGTGCGGGTGACACGTAAAAGCACCCACTACACTCTCTGAGTGGTTGGCGTTAGGAAGGGCATCCAGCTGTAGAAACTCTGCCAAATCAGACTGGAGCCTGGTGTTGCCATCCGGTTTCACCAGTCCTCAGTCAAATCGTCCAACCCATGCTAGCATGGAAAGCGGACGTTAAACGATGATGATGATGATGATATATATATATATATATATATATATACAACAGGCTTCCTCCACTTTCCATCTACCAAATCCACTCACAAGGCTTTGGTCAGCCTGAGGCTATTGTAGAAGACACTTGCCCAATGTGTCATGCAGTGGGACTGAATCCAAAACCATATGGTTGAGAAGCAAGTTTCTTACCACACAGTCACATATACATATTAGATATATATATATATCCGTAGAGAGAGAGAAAGATTCATATATATATATATATATACATGCATGTATGTATATGTATCATACATGAGTCTTTCTGTCTCTCCACAGTTCAGTGAATAATTGATCATAAATGTAGATTTAGTTGGTCAATGGATACCTTTCAAAAACAAATTCTTCAGTTTCTGCAATAGAAAAACCACAATAATGAAAATCAATTTTCTTTTTCCACACTGACGAGTCTGAACTATATTCAAAAGTTCTATTCTCAATGGAATTAACTTAATATTATTACTGCCCATGTGACATAAGAGTGTATAGAAATACCCAGTCTTAGGTTACGCTGTAAAACTAAGACTTTGGGTGGAGGAGTCCTCTTTCAATGTCTTTACTCACACATACACACATAAAGACGTTTATGTGTGTGTGTATATGGAAGGTTAAAAGCATGAAAATTAAAAGTAAAGTTTGCACTTATTTTGTGTTGTTACTAGTAAGAGTTTTATAAATGTCAAGAAAATTTGTGTGTGTGTGCACTTGTGTATGTGTGTGAGTGTGTGTGCACATGTGTGTGCATACATGTCTATATATACACACACATATGGGTAGGTCAGTAGATATACACATACACATATATATGTATATAAATACATATACACATATGTATACATACATGCACATACACACACACATGTATATATATATATATATATATATATATATATACACTGACACAAATTTATATATATTTATGTATATCTGTCTGTCTATAGATAGATAGATAGATGGATATAAATTATGTAAATTTGTGTCACTGTTTATATATATATATATATATATATATATATATATATTTGTATGTATGTATGTGTGTATGTCTGTCTGTCTGTCGGTCTGTCTGTCTACACACACACACACAATTATATATAAACTAGATCAAGAAAAATAGTATTCTTCCTCTAATTGGGTGGATCAGGAATTCGTTAATTCCCAGTACAATAAAATATCAAATTTCGAATTTGTAACAACAAACAACAGAGAAATAAAAATAAAAGTTAAAAAAAGAAAAAAAAAACGATAAAAAAAGTATATATTTGCATAAAAGATTAACAAAATACATACTGGAAATCCAAACTGTTTTCTGAAGCATTTCAAGCTCAAAATTAATCCTTTTTCCAAACAAAAGAAGAAAAGAGAACAAAAAAATCCAAAGAAAAAGACAAAAAAGAAAAAAGAAATGTACAAGTTCTGAAGAAATGGTGCTGCTAAGTCCATTTGAAGGAAATCAGTTTGTGAGAATATTTGGTTTGTGAGAATATTGAATTCCCTGAACATTAACATGAAATCTTTTCTTCCATAAAAAAACGATCTCTCGTCTAACTAATCTAGGACTTAGGTTTATAGAATGGGAGGATAAACGTTAGAAGTAAATATGTATTTTAGGTGGTGATGGTCGCAGGGGTGGAAGGTGATGGGTGTTAAAGCTTT
>NC_142948.1:4202008-4214508 GCF_046866305.1 Octopus bimaculoides | reverse complement strand
CATCACACACAGGTGAGTATGTGCATGCACACACAAATACACACACACACATGAACTTAACTTGTATGTGCATATAAAATCCAAACTTATACATACACATGTACAGACACATACACGCACACACCAACACATGATCATACTGACACACATACAAACACACACACACACACACACTCACAAACACATGCACATAGATGCACATATGCATGTAAAACATGCATTGTGCAAGTCCAAACTTATGCACACACACTTGCACATGCACATCTAAATAAGTACATACATGCAAATACATGCGTATGCAAACACATACACAAATGCATACATGCATGTGCAAAAAATAACACATGCACACAAACACACACATACTTGTCTGTTCAAACACATACACACGTATACATAAACAAACATATGCATGCATCAACACATACGTAAACATACATACATACATATACATTATACACACACACATATATATATACATACACATGCATGCAAACTCGAAAACTACATACACACACATACCGCATTTACAGATAACCGCACATATTCAAACTTATATACATACACATGCATACACACATGCGTATATGTACATAGATATGCGTATAACCTACAAAAACAGACATACACATGAATACACAGTGATACACAAACACATATATGCAAACTCACACACAGGCATACACATGCGCACACACACACACACACACACAAACATGCAAACATGCACACACACACGCGCATACGCACATACACACATGCACTGAAAAGTTGTAAAGTTGGTTAACGATAAATGTTTATGGAGTTGGTGTTTCATAGATCTTTGATTAGAAATTAATTAAACAAGCTATTTGAGAAGGAATGGGAGAAAGAACGTCTGGGAACTAAGGAGAGAATGAGTGGGAGGAAGGAAGGAAGGAAGAACAGACATGCATATGCAAAAGCACATGCACATACATATGCACACAAACACAGGCGTGTGCACTAATGGGTGTGGCTGTGTGGTAAGAAGCTTGCTTCAGAACCACATGGTTCCGGTTTCAATTCATTCGTTTCATCTTAATTTCTCATTCTTTGTAGTCCCTTACACTAAGTGGCCCCTTGGCCTTGTTGGAGATTTTCTTATGAAAACAAAAAAAGGGGGGGGAGTATGAAAAAAGGAGAAATGTATGAAAGAAGAGAAGGAAGAAAGAAGAGAAAGAATGAGAGAAAGAAAAAGAGAAAGAAAGAGGAAAGACAAAGTTAGGAGGAAGAAAGAATGAAAAAGGAAAGAAAGAAGGAAGGAAGAAAGAAAGAGAGAAACAAGCGAAAGTAAGAAGGCTCAAAAGGAAGGTGGGAAGGAAGAGAGACGGCTACATTATGGAATCCTTCCTCATCAAACACTTCTATACAGAGATAAAGATATATGCTGATGCTGCTAACACTGCTGGACTACATGGTACTGACCAGATGTCGAAATCATAGTGACATTTGTTAGGCAGCTGATGATGGGTATACATAATTACAATGCTTGTTTGTGAATTTCTTATATCTTAATCTCATCTTTCTGAGTTGTCTTCATTCTTGTCAAGTGGAAAGTGTTTGTGGATTCATAGTTGGCTGGGATCACTTACAGTGATATTGGTTGTTTTCAGAGATAATCTTACTAGGGATAAAAAGCTTAAATATTAGTGTCGAGTTTTGGGAGGTTCTATGGCAGATATATATGCATATATATGAATGTATGTATATATAATATATATGTGTGTGTGTACATATATATGTATAATATATATAATTGTGACTGACAATCCAGGGTAGCACCTACATTGCCAGAAATAATTGAAAGCAAAACTGGCTCAGTATGATGATCTTGCTTGCAGTGGGGTGGTTATCTCCCCTGTCAGTACATAGACATATGCTTCTTGCACCCCTAAGGGCTTTTAGCTCTTATTTCTAGCAATGTAGGTGCTACCCGCACCATCAGTCACAGTTAGCGACAACTGAATTTTTCTTTTTTGGCCTTATATTGCTTATAGCTACGTTCATTATTTTATATATATATATATATATATATATATATACACGCACACACACATATATATATATACCTTATCATTCCTTATTGTCTCAGACTGCATAATACATACAGTATACAGGTAAAAAATGCATGATGATTCTGTCGTTGTGCATCAGTGCATATGAGGTGTTGAATTGCAAAAATGCATTTTAATGCATTTTTCAACAAAAGTACTGACTTTCTTTTCTTCCTTTTCTTTTAATTCGTTTTTCTCTTCTGGGGCAGGGGAGGAGAAATGAGATTTCAGTTCTGCCCCACTCCCTGCCTTCACCTGTCCCACAACATCCCTGCTCTGTTTCCCTCTCAACCCCACCTCCACAACGTCCTACCCACCCTGCCCCACCGTACTCTGTTTCTGTTCCCCTACTCAGCTCCACTCTCTGGTCTTCCCCCACACCCTTACCCTACCCTTGCTCTGCCCCACTCTGCCCTGTAAATTAGCTCGAAAACTTATTCTGCCCCCAACAGGATTATTCAAGGGATTACAAAATAAAATGTGTAAATAACCACGAGATGAGAGCAATAACCGCAAAATCGAATAAGCAGACATTTTGTAAAATACTATTTTAGCTTTCAGTTGAAAAACTGAAAAAAAAAAAAAAAAAGGGAAAGATTCTACAACATTTACCAATAAATGTCTTTCTCAAAAAAAAAAAAAAATGAAGAAATAACAAAATAAAATAAACAAAAGGGGAGAGGGGGCGGGTGGGATTAGAACGATTAATGTGTTTCTCCATTACCAAATCAGAAAGTGATTTAGTACCCTCCGTCATTTCCATCTCTTAATTATTATAATTAAGATCAGCTCTGATACTAAAAGGTTTCTAAATTCAGCATCTAGAAAATATAAACCGAGCCTTCATCATCATCATCATCATCATCATCATCCTTGTCATCATCATCCTCATCATCATCAACATCATCATCATCATCATCATCATCATCGTCATCATCAACATCATCATCATCGTCATCATCATCGTCATCATCATCATCTTTTTAGTACTTGGCTGGTACTCTACCATTTGTTTCTTTAGCATGGTTTCTCAATTCCTTTCATAATGCCAACTACTTTACAGAATGCACTAGTTTCTGTTGTTGTTGTTTTGTCTTTGTGGTTCCATTGCTAGTGGCGTCACCCTGCAACTTGCAAGACTAAAAGGCCTGAAGAGACCTCTTTTAACATATATATATATTTAATCATGTTGCATTTTCTGCGATGATTTTAGAAGTGCTGATGAGTGAGAATTCTGTAAATGTTAATAATATTTTATAAGCTTAACCCTTTCGTTACTAATCCAGACCTGGCTCTGCAATACATGTCTTATTTTCATAAGTTTTGAATTAAAATCTTCCACCAAACCTTAGTCACAATTTATATTCCTAACACTAGCTTAATGATAACTGAGTTATTTTGCTAAATTCTGTTTTATGCTTAAACTTAACTGAAAGAATCACAGAGCATCTCAAAATAAATACGGTAATGAAAGGGTTAAAGCTTATAAGCGATCACCATGTATTGACCAAGGGAAATAGTCCAATACTGGAGCATATAAGCCCTTGACGAATAAAAGTAGGGTTGTCCGTATGTGTAGGAGTAGGGCACGAATTCACTCCATTATCTCCCATGCATATGGACAACCCTGCATTTTTCTGTCAAGGAGTTTTATGCTCCAATATTAGACAATCTTCTTTGGTCAATACACGGTGGTCACTTAACAGCTTTAAGCTTATAAAATATTATTATTATTATTTACACACACACAGACATATGAGCTAGTTCATCAGTAAATGTTTTATATCTGTATACATGCTTATATATATATGAGTGAATATTCAGCATATGGAATCTTCACTTGATGCAATATTCAAAACAGCTGAGGCATCCTAGAAACAGCTGTCAGTGACTGTCTCCACCTTTTTATTATATAGATAAATTGAAAATCCTTGTCAAGTTTTGCCAAACTGTTTCCTCTTTTCTTTTTCTGCTTTAATCTATAAATATATATATATATATATGTAGAGAGAGAGAGAGTAAATGGTAAATATTAGGGGCTACCAAGAGCGACAAAACTAAAATTATGCATCGTTCAGTCGAGCACTGAACAATTAGTACCAAATCACCCACCAAAAAATAATCCCTTGACAGACAGATATACACACACACACACACATACACACACATACACACACACTTTCACAGACACACACTTCATCATCGATACCAGTGAAACTCAGAGTAACCAATAGAGACTGTTTGTATAACTTTACCCAAATTCTACGATGGCGGCGGTGATGAAGTGGGTGGGGAGAGAGAAAAACTACTGAACCGAATGACTCACTCACCTTTTCTGGTTTTGGTGGTGGTGGGGTATAAATTTATTTATTTGTTTTTATAATTTTGTTTTGCTTTTTTGTTTTGTTTTTTTCTCTTCCTCCGTTGCTGCACTAATTTTCGTTGGTAAGCTATCAGGTATCTTGGCAAATACGCAGGGCTGTCAATTAGGTTCAGATCAAAAGATTTCATACTGTGTGCATGTTACAACAGCTCACTAAGCACATGCGCACACACACATGCACACACACACTCAGAGGCACTCACGTACAGACACACATATATGCACACATGCACACACACGCTCATGCATACACAGATGTACATACACAGACAAACACGCGTACATGTGCACATACACACTCATGGGCTCACACTTTCTCACACACACATACAAACACACAGATGTACATACATAAACACACATTTGCATGCATACACACACACTCAGATGCACACACACACACACACACACACACACACACACAGATACTCACTCAGACTTGCATACACACACACACACACACAGATGCATACATACAGATACTCACTCAGACATGCATACACACACACATATGCATGCATGCACACACACACACACACATACATGTGTACATGCAAATACACAAATGCATACAGACACATACACACTCAGGCATGCACCTATACACACATATACACACACACATGCACTCATACATCCACACATGCACACGCATGCACATATACATGCATGCATACACACACATACATGCACATACACATAAACCTGCACACCAACACATATGCAAACATACACACACACAGTGTTATGCACACTTACACACACACATTTAGGCAGACACCCCCCCCCTCCTGTACAATGCACCACAACAAAAGCCGCTGTCATTGTATCAATGCGAAAGAAAACATGCAAAACAACAACATCAACAACACCAAAAACAACACCAAAAACTGCATTATCTGCTGTCTCTCTATTCAGACAGTTGCCCCCGTTTCTCATCGTCTCAGCATCCACCACCACCACCACCACCTCCACCATCTTCTGTCTGTGGAAAAGGAATCTCCTCTCCACCCCTCCCCCTCCCTGTTTGTTTTTATGATTTTTACGATTCCCTTCGTTAAAGACATACCTTGCTTGTAAATCCTTTAGATTTCATCACTGACTTCCTTCACGTTCTAATCACCTTCATCGTTATCGTCGTCATCGTTAACACCACTATCAAAAAAAAAAAAAAAAAAGCAAAGATCATCACGACGGTATTGATCATCATCATCACTGTTGTCGTCATCATCATTAGCAGCAGCATCATCATCATTAGCAGCAGCATCATCATCACCATGATTATGGCCACTACCTCCACTGTCACAAACATCGTCTTCTTAGAATTGTCATCAGTGTCATTATCATCATCATCATCATCATCAGTATCATCATCATTATCATCATCACCGTAACTGTGGCCACCATTACTACCTCCATCACCGTCATCAACATCATCATCATCTTCTTGAGCATCATCATCATTGTCATCATTGTCGTATTCAACATCATCATCATCATCAAAGAGTAGATGTAAAAGTAGTTCTTACTGTCATCATACTGATGTTACGATGTTAATTACGCTGATGAGATAATAGCAGTAATGTTGATGATGATGATGACAATGATGATGATGATGATAAGGAGGAGAAAGAAAAGGAAAATGTTGTTGTTGATGATGATGATGATGATGATGACAATGACGACAACAACAATAATATCTTGACTTTATCATAAAAGAATCCGTCACGGATGGCCAGCCAAATGCTAAACGGTCAGTTAGATTCCTCTGAAACTAAAGAGCCACAAAGAACTGACCAGATCTAAACAAAGAATGCCCATCAGCCTATTTGTGCCAAAAATGGTCATTTAAAGAAACCCAAGATGGCTGGCGTCGAAAGAGAAAATCACTTCTTAATAAACACAGCCACTCTCATTCCTTCAA
This sequence comes from Octopus bimaculoides, assembly GCF_046866305.1. Taxonomy (NCBI): domain Eukaryota; kingdom Metazoa; phylum Mollusca; class Cephalopoda; order Octopoda; family Octopodidae; genus Octopus; species Octopus bimaculoides. The sequence goes on along the minus strand of NC_142948.1, from coordinate 4,208,126 downwards.
ACATTAATTGGGTTTGTTCTAAGATGTCCAGCGTTAAAGAAGAATTAAGGGTTGGTTCTTGTTGTTTTTAAGGGGATTGCATTCAACTTCGCGGTGAATTTTAAAATCTGAAGAAACTGCTAATGGTTGATCATCATCATCATCATCATCGTTTAACGTCCATTTTACATGCTGGCATGGGTTGGATGGTTTGACTGGGGTCTGGGAAGCCGGGAGGCTGCACCAGGCTCCAATCTGATCTGGCAGTGTTTCTACAGCTGGATGCCCTTCCTAACGCCAACCACTCTGAGAGTGTAGTGGGTGCTTTTACGTGCTACCGCCACAAGCGTCAGAGGAGGCTGGCAATGACCACGATCGGTTGGTGCTTTTTATGTGCCACCAGCACAGAACCCAGTCAAGGTGACGCTGGCATCGGCCACGTTCAGATGGTGATTTTTACATGCGCATTTTAGTCAATGGACTGCGGCCAGTATACAAGCAGTATACTGTCCTTGAGCAAGATACTTAGTTTCATATTCCCTACTTCATCTCTGAACTTCCTATCCCGTACTTCATTTCCTCATTGTTAAAATGATAATAATAATCACACACACAAACACATTTATAAATACACACACAAACATATATTGTGTATCATGCATGAATCTTAAATATTTGTATATCATGCTAAATAAATTTTGCACATTTATATAAAAACACATGCATAAGTTTAATAATAATAACAATAATAATAACAAAAATAATAAAATATGTATATATGTATGTATGTATGTATGTATGTATGTATGTAAATGTAATGATAATCTAATCCTTCCTGAAAGCAAACATTGTAGATAAGGTACCTCAGTACCATAGTATGAATCTGGTTTATGTGTTAGCTGTCAATTTATTTATAAGTTTATTCTATCTATCTATTCACTTACATGACTGTGAGTGCATGCACGTGCATATTGGTTTTTATATATATATAAGAATTTTTATTATGTGTGTGTATGTATGTATGTATCGTTGCTATTATGTTAAACTTTCGTGAGTCCAAATTTGGCCAAATACATTTTTTTTTTTTCAATATTTATTTTTGCTTGTAATAGCCGGTTCTTTTGGTCAAATATATTGTATCTCCAGCAGCTTCTGATGCCAAAATATGAAAAATGGTTTTGCTATGGAATGGTGAAACTATTTTGTCATTTTCTGAAAAGGCAGCGTTTTGGACTTACGACACTTTTGCATAATAGCAACGATATATATACTTAGATAGATAGACAGACAGAGAGACAGACAGACAGACAGACAATAGTTGTGTATGAGTATGTGTGTGTATATCATCATCATCATCATCATCGTTTAACGTCCGCTTTCCATGCTAGCATGGGTTGGACGATTTGACTGAGGACTGGTGAAACCGGATGGCAACACCAGGCTCCAGTCTGATTTGGCAGAGTTTCTACAGCTGGATGCCCTTCCTAACGCCAACCACTCAGAGAGTGTAGTGGGTGCTTTTACGTGTCACCCGCACGAAAACGGCCACGCTCGAAATGGTGTCTTTTATGTGCCACCCGCACAAGCCAGTCCAGGGGCACTGGCAACGATCTCGCTCGAAAATCCTACAGGAGCCAGTCAGGCGGTACTGGCAACGGCCACGCTCAAAATGGTGCATCTCATGTGCCACCCGCACAAGAACCAGTCCAGGGGCACTGGCAACGATCTTACTTGGCTTGCCGGGTCTTCTCACGCACAGCCCATTTCCAAAGGTCTCGGTCCGTAGTCATCGCCTCGGTGAGGCCCAATGTACGAAGGTCTTGCCTCACCACCTCAGCCCAGGTCTTCCTGGGCCTACCTCTTCCACGGGTTCCCTCAACTGTTAGGGTGTGGCACTTTTTCACGCAGCTATCCTCCTCCATTCTCACCACATGTCCATACCAGCGCAATCGTCTCTCTTGCACGCCACAACTGATGCTTCTAATGTTCAGCTTTTCTCTCAAGATACTTACACTCTGACGGGTATTCACATTGACATTACACATCCAACGGAGCATACTGGCTTCATTCCTTGCGAGCTTACGTATGTCCTCAGCAGTTACAGCCCATGTTTCACTGCCATGTAGCATGGTTGTTCGTACGCATGCGTCATACAGTCTGCCTTTTACTCTGAGTGAGAGTCCCTTTGTCGCCAGCAGGGGTAAGAGCTCTCTAAACTTTGCCCAGGCTATTCTTATTCTAGCAGCTACACTTTCAGCGCACCCACCCCCACTACTAACTTGGTCGCCCAGATAGCGGAAGCTATCGACTACCTCTAGTTTTTCACCCTGGAATGAGATAGAAGTTGTTTCCTGTTTGTTTGCAGTCTTTATTGCACCTGAACATCTGCCACAAACAAAAACTAACTTGCTAGTTAACCTGCCTTTGATGTTGCTGCACCTCTTATGTGTCCATAGCTTGCACCGGGTACATCTTATAGAGTTACTACCTACTCCTTTTCTACATACTGAGCAGGGCCATCTACCTGAAGGGGTTTGTGTTTTATCTACCTTCCTACTTATTAGGATTTTGGTTTTAGCTAGGTTGACTCTAAGGCCCTTCAATTCTAGACCTTGCTTCCACACCTGAAACTTCTCCTCTAGTTCTGATAGTGACTCCGCAATTAGGGCAAGGTCATCAGCATAGAGGAGCTCCCAGGGGCAACCTGTCTTGAACTCCTCTGTGATTGCCTGGAGGACTATGGTAAATAATAGGGGGCTGAGGACGGAACCTTGGTGGACCCCTACCTCTACCCGGAATTCATTGCTGTACTCATTTCCAACCCTCACCTTACTGGCCGCATCTCTGTACATGGCTCGCACAGCTCTCACTAGCCATTCTTCTATCCCAAGTTTCCTCATTGACCACCAGATAAGGGATCGGGGGACCCTGTCAAAGGCTTTCTCCATGTCAACGAAAGCCAGGTACAGAGGTTTATCCTTGGCTAGGTATTTCTCTTGCAACTGTCTCACTAGAAATAAGGCATCAGTAGTGCTTTTACCTGGCACGAACCCAAACTGCATCTCATCTAAATTGATTCGCTCCCTAATTAGTTGGGCTATGACCCTCTCTGTAACTTTCATAACCTGATCTAACAGCTTGATGCCTCTGTAATTATTTGTATCTAAAGCGTCCCCTTTACCTTTGTAGCAGTTGACTATGATGCTGCTACACCAGTCATAGGGTATGACTCCTTCACATATATATATGTATATATGCATGTATACATACATATATATATATTTATATATAGACACACACAAACACACATATAAATAATATGCATATACATATATATGCTATGTGTGTGTGTGGGTGTGTGTGTGTGTGTGTATGTGTGTGTGTGTGTATGTCTGTGAGCTGTAGAAACTCTGCCAGATCGGATCAGAGCCTGGTGCAACCTTCTGGCTTGCTTGCCAGATCTCAGTCAAACCGTCCAACCCATGCCAGCATGGAAAGCAGACGTTAAACGACGATGATAATGATACATGCATTGATATACATTTATACAAATGCATTTATATAAATTTACGATTGCATATATTTGCACATTTATTTATATCTGTGCGTTTGTGTGTCTACATACATATATGCGCATATATTTACATGCATGTACGTGTGTGTATATATATATATATATAAATGCAGACACACATGTATATAAACACACACGCACATATGTGCATATATACATGTAACACACACGCACACACACACATATATATATACGTATATGTATATATAGCATACATATATAGTCATGTTGATGCGTTAGTCACAGAGAAGTGTTGAGCAGTAAAAGTTTAGTAGTGTTACCTAATAAGACAAAATGTTAAGGGTGTGTCTCTCCATCCCCACCCTCGGCTTCCCCCCACACACACACACACACTTCAGTAGTCTCGTCCTCCCCCTCCACCACTGCCACCACCTCCAAGAAGAATACAATACAAATTTCAAAATGTTTAGTTAGCTGTGAATTTGTCTATAGTTACTTCAGGTTCTCTGTGTACATACACACACACACACACACACACACACACACATATATGCACACATACACAGGTGTACGCGTGCGCACACACATACGCACACGCACACACACAGGTGCACACACCTACACACATACATATATGCCCCCCACACACACATATATGCACAAACACACACATCCTAACACATATCCTAGTATACATACACGTACAGGTAATGGCAATGATGTTGCAGCACTTTGGCTGTGTGTGTGTATGTGTATATGTGTGTGTATGTGTGTGTGTGTATTTAAAGGAGAAAGAGAGAGAGACTGAGAGAGAGAGTGAAAGAGTCACAGACAGGAAGAGAGTGTGTGTCTGTATGTATTTATGTAAAAGATTGTGTGCTTATGTGAATGTTTGTGTATGTGTGTGCATGTGTATGTGTGTGTATGTGTATGTGTGTATGTGTGTGTTTAGGTGTGTATGTGTGCATGTGTATATGTGTATGTGTGTGTGCTTGTGTATTTGTGTATGTATGTATATGTGTGTGTATGTGTATATATGTGTGTGCATGTGTGTGTGTGTTTGTGTGTGTGTGTAGAGGAAAGTGCATGTGTGACTGTTAGCCCATAACATCACTTATCTACACAAATATTATCTCTTAAAAATACACCTGCTGAAAATTTTATATATACAAAGCTACACACACACACAGACACAGATAAATATATATATATATATATATATATATATATATATATATATACATCATTTAATGTACACTGTATTTAAAATAAGAGTTACTAACAGTTTCATGCCATGGAAACACTCGGATGAGGCAGATTTGTATTGCCTACATTGTGTCTCTGAGCAATCTCTGGGCTCAGAGCAGATGATTAGTTCTGTTTTCAAATTGTGCTCTGAGTCTCACGATTGTTTGAAAACTCAAAGCATGTTATATAAAACTACCAATCTATTGTGCCTCCTTGGCATGAAACTGATAGAAACTCTTATTTTTAATACAGTGCACATCAAATATTTATCTCTCAATGGAGAGATAAATAACCTACTTTAATGGAACATTAAACTTTGTGTGTGTGTTGTTTTATTTTTTCTTTTACTTGTTTCAGTCATTTGACTGCGGCCATACTGGTTCACCACCTTAGAGGGTTTTAGTCAAACAAATCGACCCCAGGACTTCTTTGTAAGCCTAGTACTTATTTTATCGATTTCTTTTGCCAAACTGCTAAGTCGTGGGGACATAAACACGCCAGGTTTGGTTGTCAAGTGATGGTGGGGGGACAAACTCAAACATACATACACATAGATACATATGTGTGCGTGTGTCCATGCCTGCATGGAAGGTGGGCATTAAACGATGAATCCAAGGAGGCTGGCAGTGACTGTCTGGTTTCCCATCAGTAGCAGCCAGTTTCTTAAACATAGAGAATGTAAAACTATGTTGTCATATATTTCTTTTGTGAGCCCTTTACCCCAAAGAAGGACTCCACATATTCTGTTACATTTTCCAAGTGATAGACACATACACACAGATGTACACACACACACATCAAATATAACAGAATTCAAGAAGACTGGTAGTGGCTGTGTTGTTTCCCTTCAGTGGCAGCCAATTTTTCAACCACAGAGGATATAAAATTCTGCTGCCTCCCTTTAATTTCCCTCCTCTGACCTTCACTCTGAAGAACGGCTCTGTCTGAAACATTATATGCTTCCCTCACCTCAACAAGTTCACTGCACATGTGCACACCACCCATAGTGACACACGAATACATACACAAAAACACACACAAGAAACGTACACACACATGAACACCTATATGTACACACATAGACATACACACACACACACTCACACACATGCACATACACACATACATTGCTAACCTACATAAATTTATTTTTAATCAACCTCGTATCATACTGAATTTACATTTAGATGGAAAGATAGAGAGAGAGAGAGAGGAGGAGAGAGAGAGAGAGGGAGAGAAACAAGCAGATGGAAACAGAGAGAGAGAGATATAGATAGATAGAAGGCTCTGCCCTGTTTACTTAATCTAAACCAGGGTTTCTCAATCAGATATCGGAATGAGATATTATGATGTTCT
>NC_142948.1:4192008-4197008 GCF_046866305.1 Octopus bimaculoides | reverse complement strand
GGAGAGAATGCAGAAAAATTCCTGGCTTTAGGTAAAAGAAAATACAGGAGGATCAGTTAATTATCATTTTATTAAACATATTCCCTAATCAAATTCACACACTTATTGCAGTGGCCCTTCAGTTTTTCTAAGCCCTATAAAATGAACTTGGAAGGTTGGGCCTCCAGCCAAACCTTTCATGATACCCTTAAAACCGGGAATTTTTCAACACCCACCTTTCATATATATAATGTGTGTCCTATACTTTTTATTCATTAACCTCTGTGTATATATCTCTCTTTTCTCTCTTTTACTTGTTTCAGTCATATTTGACTGCGGCCATGCTGGAGCACCACCTTAGGCCGAGCAAATCGACCCCAGGACTTATTCTTTTTGGAAGCCTAGTACTTTTATTCTATCGGATCTCTTTTTGCCGAACCGCTAAGTTACGGGGACGTAAACACACCACCATTGCTTGTCAAGCGATGGTGGGTGGGACAAACACAGACACATAAACACACACACACACATATATATATACATATATACGACGGGCTTCTTTCAGTTTCCATCTACCAAATCCACCCACAAGGCTTTGGTCGGCCCGAGGCTATAGCAGAAGACACTTGCCCAGTGTGCCACGCAGTGGGTCTGAACCCGGAACCATGTGGTTGGTAAGCAAGCTACTTACCACACACCCACTCCTGCACCTATATGTGTATATGCATGGTAAAACGCATCTATAGACATGGCTCAGCTGACAGAAATAGTGACAAACACTAACCCAGCATATAGGATAAACATAATGAAAAGTTTTTATCCTCAGTGTCCCTGTGATTCTCTGGGCCCTATGCAGATATAGTTCATCTATTTCAATGCCAAATTAACACCATTAATCAGCCCACAATACATAAAACCCATTGTGGTAAACAGTGGAATTACACAAGGTGCCACTGTAATTATCTTTGGTCTCAGACATGATTAAGTTGCTCTGTAATCTGATAATGGAACTATGTAAATGACTTGTGTTCGTTGTTTGGAGTGGTTCCCTTGCACCAATTATCTCCCTCCTGCTTGGCTAATTAAAAAACATTTGTTAACTTATAAGGTATAATTGGCGCAGCCCTCACTTGCACACGAATTAGGGGAAATGAAATTTAAAAATATAAACAAAAAAATGAAATGGACCGTGTTTGCCAACAGGAAAGATACATGTGTGTGTGTGTGTGTGTGTGTGTACATGCTTACATATGTATATATAAAGCAGATACACATATACATACATATACACACACAAATACATGTATATATATATATATATATATATATATATATATATATATATACATGTGTGTGTATAGTACACAGATATATATATGCATATGTAGTATATATATATTATATATCAAATTATGTGTATATACAAATACACACACATACACTCATATACATTACATACACATATAAACACCCCTACATATACATATATATGTATGTGTGTATGCATATATACATACATATGTATGTATGAATGTATGAATGTATGTATATATGTATGTATGTATCTATCTCTCTATCTATCTATCTATCTGTCTGTCTATCTATTTATACAGGCACACACACACACACACACACACACACACACACATGATCAGAGCTCAACCTGGTGGGGAGAGTGTTGGGGGGAGGCAAGGTCAGTGAGTTGGGTTGAGTCTATTATTTGATATTTCATCAACACTGTAGTGGTATTTATTAACGAGTGTGTGGCTTTTCATTAGAATGTCAGGGGATCGTTAAGGTCGCAAGTTCCAATCCGACAACAGCAGAGCCAAACAGCTGTGAACTACATCATAGCTAAATTCAGTTGTGTCTCAATAGAAAAACAAAACAAAAATGTCCTCCATAATCATCTGTTATTATTTATTCCTCAGTCAGAACTGTTTGGCAGACTTCTGATCAAAACCGTTCCCTACTTTAACATTTTCTCTTCTCTGCACTTCTTTGCCCTCCCTGCTCCTCGTAGCTGTCCCAACCCTTTGGAATAATGTACATCGGACTATGTTATCCCGAGAGCCTTTCTTTGTTTGTGCTAATTCTGTTGATGTCAATCCACCTGAGACCACCTCAAGTTCTTTGATACAAACCTCATGTTTTCAAACAGTGCTTCTCATCCAGGATCCCCATATAGCCCTTGATGGGTTCACATGGCCCTTGGTGGGGGGGTCTATGTAAGATCTTGTTGTTGAAATTTATCTGCAATAAATTGGTTCTCCTTCTATGATACTCAAAATATTTGAACCATTTTTTTAATGCCGTTTCTGATGATATTTAATTCTAAAAATAAAATAGGGTTTTTAGAATATTGAATGGCTATGAAGGTCCTTCTTATTAAAATAAGAATCAAAGGGTCAAGAGTTAAAAAAAAAAAAAAGGGTTTCAGAAACAGTTTTAAAGGGATCTAAATTAAAACCTTTGATTAAAATTTCATGTTAATTTATATTCCAAACACCAAAACACCTGCTTAATTATGATGAAGTTTGTTTACTAAATTTTTCATTATTTCCAAAATTGTGTGATACAATGAAAGTGTATTTCCATAGAAATATGGTAACAAACGGGTTAAGGTTAGTAGTATTTGAAAGAGATTTGGTTGTTATATACACACACAATGGGCTTCTTTCAGCTTCCATCTACCAAATCCACTCACAAGGCTTTGGTCAGCCCGAGGCTATAGTAGAAGACACTTTGCCCTAGGTGCCACGCAGTGGGACTGAACCCAGAACCATGTGATTAGGAAGCAAGCTACTTACCACACAGCTACTCCTGCACCTTGTCCAAAAAAAGAAGGGTGGGGAAAAATAAAGAAATAGAGGAAATATTCACTAAGCATGCTGCAATGAAGGCCACCTGCCTAGGAGAATGGTGACGCCAAAAATAAAGGGATGGCAAGTAAAAGGAGCATTCTTGCGACATCGTCATTCCACAGTTAACGTTCTGGATTATGCAATAAAATGTGCCTGATCCATGCAGTTAAAGGGAAGGGTATCGAGCTGTAAGAAAAGGTGTGATACAAGGGATATCAAACGTTGATTATTATTATTATTTTTTCATCGTTTATTTTTTTCCCGTTTGACTGTGAATACGAAATAACAAAGGACCATAATATGCGGTTGAGATATCTGCTGTGAGACCTGTCTGAATCATATCAGCCTGGGGAACTAAAATGAAAAGGAAATGGATATACAACACGATGACGATGACGACAACAACAACGATGATGACAACGATGATTGACAATGATAATGATGGTTGTGGTGGTGGTCGTCATCGTTGGCAGCGGCGTTGTCGTCATGATGTGTGCTATCATTACCTAGGAAACCAAGTTGACTACAGCTGTACAGTTTTGTGAAGTCATTCGTTATTCAATTCATATATTCATATATATATATATGTATATATATGTATATATATATATATATATGTATATATATATATATATATATATATATATTTATATACATACATATATATATATATATATATATATATATATATATATATATATATATATATATATATATATATATATATATATAATTGGTAGTTAAGAAGAAAGAAATAAAGGCAAAAATTCACTGCCCTGTCTTTCTTTTGTTCTTTCCTTCTTTCCTTCTTTCTTTCTTTCCTGGCCTCTCTCAGATTTCTGCAAAAGGCACACCAGCATATATACAACTGCATGTGCACACACACACACACACACACACACATCACATACATATCTACATATATGTGTGTGTGTGTGTCTGTGTGTATGTTTACGTGTGTGCATACATATATACATGTGCGTGTATGTGTGTGTATGCATACATATATACATATTATACATATACACATATGTGTGTGTGTGGGTGTGTGTGCATGCATACATACATGTATGCACACACATACATAGATACGTGCATACACATACACAGATCGTATGAATATGCTCTATATTTGAAATATCTTTTTTAAGCTGCAATGTCTATTTTAGGTTCCTAAACATTTTGCTGTTCTTATCTAACGTTTGTCTATCTCCCCCCCCACCACCACCAAAGAAATATAATAGAATACACATACATACATACATACATACACACATATATAAATATATATATATATACATACACATATATAAGTACATACATACATATATATGTATGTATGTATATATATGTATGCATATATATATATATATATATATATATGTAGAGAGAGAGAGAGAGAAATATATATAGGTATATATCTATATATACATATAACTGTATAAGATATATGTGTGTGTGTGTGTGTGTGTGTAAGCATGGAAAAGTAGACATAAAAAGAGTGATGGTGGTGGTGATGATGACGACGACGACGACGATGATGATGATGATGATGATGATGATGATGATGATGATTTCCAGATCTCAATTTCTTTATGTCAGCGAAAGCTGTTCATTTATTAATGTCTGCCGTCTTTATTAAGAAATCTTCGGTTAAAAGGAATAAAAACCAATTCGCTGGACTGCTGAAGACAATAATTCTTTGAGAGCATAGACGTATATAAATATAGACAAATATATTTGTATGTATGTATGTATGTATGTATAGGTGTGGACATATATAGCATAGCATTTAATTTCAGATTCATCAATTTAATGAGATGGTGCTTTTATATGGTCGTCCAACCAGCTAGAAATAGCAGCTAAATCGTCCTCAAATCACAGCATACTGTTGCTAAAAATGGATAAAAATAAACAAACCCTCTTCGATTAATGTTGCCTGGGGTTTGCAGTATTGTAGGTGGGCCCAGAAATTTGCATTGTGTGCCAATTTTGGCTTTTTCTGCAATATATTTTCTAGACAATGCCCCAGCATGGCCACAGTCCAGTGATTGAAATAAGTGAAAGAAAGATGATATTCTTTTATTCTTTTATTTGTTTCAGTCATTTGACTGCGGCCATGCTGGAGCACCACCTTAAAGAGGTTTTTTTAGTCAA
>NC_142948.1:4162008-4187008 GCF_046866305.1 Octopus bimaculoides | reverse complement strand
ATTATTATTATTATTATTATTATTAAAATTATTATTATTATTATTACTACTACTACCACCACGGTTGTGGGCTGGCAGAATTGTTAGCACACCGGACTCAATGCTTATCGCATTTCGTCCGGCTTCATGTTCTGAGTTCAAATTCGACTTTTGGGGGTCGGTGAATTAATAAGTAAATCGCTGGAGTTTGTTACATAATCGACTGGTACCCCTCCCCTCAAAATTGCTGGCCTTGCGTTTGTAGTAGACGTGATTATTATTGTTATTCATTGACAGCGTAACTTATTAAAATTCGCGACTACTTTTACGACTATCAATGAATAAATTGTAAAACACTACACACACAGATAAACACACACACACATGTATGCTCACACACCTCCTACACTTGTAACATACACACGCACACACAGAGGCTCGTCTGTACGGTTATATTCACGGCACACCCATGCGGCCGATCAACACACACACGCGCGCACTAAATAAATGAACATATATATATATATATATATATATATAAAGTCCTTACATGTTCGCATATACACGCGCACACTCGCATACACAAGCGCATATTCGCAGTCAAACATACACACGCGCACGCACGCACGTACACAGAGATCCACTCTCGCACGCACGCACGTACACAGAGATCCACTCTCGCACAAACACACACACTCACACATGCATGTACACATATGTAAGCTCGCACGCACACACACACAAACACACACGCATGTACACATATGTAGGCTCGCATGCACACACACACGCACATACGCCATAAACGAAAGGTTGAGCCTGTTTCTATGCGGTAATATCATGTACAAGAAATAACAGCTAAATTACACTCAAATCACACGCTACCGCCTTCTTATTGTTGTTATTTCTATAGAAAGAAAAGAAAAGAGAAGCCTGATCCTTTATCTTTTAATTGTCTTCGGTCATTGGACTGCGGTCATGCTGGGGCGATGCGTTGAAGGCGCTAATCGAACAAATCAATCGCAATACTCACTTTTTAAAGTCTGATATTTATTCTATTCGTTCTCTTGTCGATCCGCTAGGTTACAGAGACGTAAACAAACCAGAACCGATTGTTAAACAGTTAGATGGGAGATTAAACACACACATACATATACGACAGGTTTCATTCAGTTTCCGTCTCCGAAATCCATTCACAAGGATTCGGTTGGCCCGAACCTAAAGTAGAAGATGCTTGTCCAATGTGCCATGCCGCGGAACTGAACCCGGAACCATGTAATTGGGAAGCAAGCTTCTTAAATGCCCAGCCTCGATTACGCCTATCCATGTTCAGAGCACATCTGATCATACAACTGTTCGTTTAGGATTGACCTGGGGCGAAACAACAACAGCAAGAATGTAAAGAGGGTTAGCCGATTAAATTGGCCCCAGAATTTCACTGGTATTGTAATTAACCAACCCCGGTAGCATGATTTACAAAGACAGCCGGGTTATAATACTCTAACTTCCATCGGTAAATTGTTTCCAATACACGACGTATCACGGAGAACCATTTAAAAAACTTTATTAGATTCGATCAATTTTCACGTGAATTTTATTTGATTATCCACCAAAGTATTAATTGATAAGTTAAGCAAAAGCTCGGGAATAGGGAGTGCAGAGGGTGTAGATGCATCCCCTAAAGCTTTACGATGAAAACTCTTTCAACATCCGTCCTTCTTGAAAAACTTCACCGCCAAAACGAACGAGCGAAACCTTCCTGGACGAATTTCAAACACTGCTTTACCATTTTTGGATGTATCTGACTTGATTGGTACAAATGATATTAATGATAATTCTTTCTACTATAGACACACAAGGCTTGAAATTTGTGGGGCGGGGGTTAGTCGATTAAATCGATCCCCAGTGTTTCATTGATATTTTTTTCATTGAACCCGAAAGAATGAAATGCAGTGTCGAGCTCGGCGGAATTTGAACTCAGAACGTAAGACAGAAATTTTGAAGCTGAAAAAATATCAAGACTGAAAAAAAAAAAAAAATCGATATTCGAAACAAAAAATGTTTGAACGCTCAAGAAAATTTCGTTCCCGTGTTTAGGATTTTGATAGTGTTGTTTGTTTTTAATTTTAATTTTAATTTTAGATATGTTTGCTGAGACCGACGTAAAGTCGGATAAATCGATTGAAGTTGAGTGGAGTAGGTCCATTAATTTCTTTAGAAATAAAAACAACGTAAAGTAGTAAACAACTTAACTCGAACTCGAAACAACGTATGCCAATATAAGTTTAAAACGAATTGCCTCGTTATAGCAAGATTAAGGGAAATAACTCTTATTAAGTAAGACAAAGTTACTCCCCTTGAAAGCTGCCTCTTGCCAGTATTTTTACTATATATTTTAAATATTAAATTCGTCAGTTTCTTAATTTAGTAACAACAAAGAAACAAAACATTTGCGAGGCCATGCTACAGCTTCATAATAGTCTTTCCTTTCTATTTTTGGGCGATACGCAGATTCTTTTGCATTCATTTCTTGCCACTTGTGTTTTAAAAAGACGCTATTATATGGCTTTTTACGACTATGCTACAAAAGGCGATATTAGTATCCGCCTACCAAATATTTCTCTTTTTACTTTATATTTATGTATATTCTTATTTGTATTTTAGTCTCAAATATAAAAATTCAAATCCTGATATGTATTTATATTTTAATTTATATTTGGATTTTCAAGTATAAACACTTAAAATAGAGGAGTCGAAAAGAAAAAAAAGCGGATTAACTTCGTCGCTAATTGAATTGCTAAATACAATAACAACGGGGGGGGGGGAATAGAACATATTTTTTTTTTAAATATATCCAAACAACTTTTAATGTTTTTTTTTTTTCACAAATAAGATAGAATAAATTTTGTTTTACAAAAAAGACATCAGTTTCCAAAGGTTATTGAATTCATAATCGAAGGTTCGATAACAGGGGCGGGGGTGGGTGTTTTAAATTATTTCATATATTTTTATTGGAATTTATTCTTTTTACCGAGAATCATTGTTCCAAAATAAAGATTTTAATAAAGAAATTTTTTTTTTTTTTAAATTATAGAAAACAACAAAACTAATTTTCTCTCTCTCCCCACCTCTCTCTCTCTCTCTCTCTCTCTGTAGCTTTGATTTTGTTTCTCCCTCTTTGTCTGCCTCTCTTTCTTTCTCTCTCCTACTTTCTCTTTCTCTCCTCTTTCCTCTCTCCATTTCTCTGTTTGTCTGCCTTCTTTCTCTCTTTCTTTTTCTCCCTTGTCTCTTTGTTAACTTCTCTCTCTCTCCCTTTTTGTTTCTTTCTTCACACTCTCTCTGTTTCTCATGCTCTCTATATCTCTTTGTGAGTCTCTCTCTCCTTCTCTCTCTCTCTCTCTGTCTCCTTCTCTCTCTCTCTCCACTCTCTCTCTCTCCTTCTCTCTCTCTCTCTCTCTCTCTCTCAGTGTATATCGATTCTTTCCAAATTCAATTTTTTCATACATACAATATTTTTCTTCAATCACTGGATCACGAGGAAACTAACAATTCATTTAGTATTACTGTTATTATTATTATTATTATTATTAATCTTAGTTATTAATCGAGTTCTTTTTTGGTGTGATAGCAATCAGCAGACAAAAACCAAGAAACCAAAGAGAACAAACAAACAAAAATGCCAACTTTCAAAGCCGACAGAGGAAATTTCTTTTCAGTCTTTGTGACCAAATTCTTTATCTTTCATTTTATTTTATTTTTAATTTTGTTTAATTTTGTTTATTTGTTTGCTTGTGAGTGTGCATGTGTGTGTGTGTGTGTGTTAATTCATTTCTTTTTTCTTGTTTGTTTTGTAAACTTCAATTTTCCAAACCATTTGTTTTATATTTATATGGCATAAAAAATTTTTTTTAAATCTTTCTCGTTATAAGTCGTATTATATTTATTCTAATTTATTATTGTAATTTCAATTAATTAATTATATATATATATATATATATATATATATATATATATATATATCTTTATGCATGTGTGTATGTATATATATACTCATTAATTCATTCTTTCATATATATATATATACATATATATATATATATATATATATATATGTTTATATATTTTCCCCCACCACCTCCTTTTATTTTTCCTTCCTCTTCATCTAAGAATTCGTTAAGGTGATTGTCGGAGAGTAAAACTTAGAAATCGCAATTATATTCTTTCGTGAATTCATGAAGGCAATTCTAGCTGTGTTCCAAAAGAAAAACTACCAAACTAAGAAGAATTTAGAATTTCTGTGCCACTTTATGCAGGATAATTTCAATATTTTTCTCATATTCTTCAACAGGAATTATTCCACAACATGGGCTTTATAAAGGGGGCGGAAGGTGGAGAAGAAGGAAGGCGAAAAAAGGGGTTGATTTATTCAAATTCACAAGCAGGAAATTGATCCGAACACGAAAGGAAGAAAAGTAAAAGAGAAAAACGAACGAAACGATTTTTATATTTTTCAAAGAGCCTTTTCTTATCGTTAGGGAAGAAAATGCGGAAACGCAGCAACGGTGTACATAATAGAAGGGAATTTATGAGGTCTTATGTATCGATTATTCCAATTAAGAGATCGATATTTAAGATAAATGCGCGTAGAGAAAGGACAAGAAAAGAGATCAGAGAGAAAGAGTGAGGGGGAAGGTGACGTTGAATACAAACGTTGTATGGGAGATAACTCTAGATGGACTACTGAGAAATCTATCGGTTGCTTACGATTTTATCAAACATCAGTTCGGAAAAAAATTCGATTTGATAGACATGTGACTTGGTGATTTTTGACAAGGGTGTTTGCCAATATTTTTTTGTGGTTTTTCTGCTTGTTGTTTTTTGTTCTTATTAAAATTATTTTTCCTTCAGTCTTGTAATCCTTTCCTTTCGAACCGACTAAGAGAGAAAGGAAGAAATAAAAACATCTTATTAATTTTTATTTCCCTGCTTTAAATATATATACATATATATATATATATATATATATATATATATATATATATATATATACGTATGTATATATATATAATGTTATTATTTTATTTTTGTTTTTATTTACTTGTTAGTATTAGTAAAAGAAAGAAATTCTTTAATATGAATTAACGGTGTGGTTACACGGACAAAAAGGAAAAAAAAAATCCACCACAGCACCCACTACAAATTCTCTCACCCACCCCCAAATTTAATAAAAGGAAGGAAGAAAGAAAGAAAAAGCTTAGCATTATCTGATGACGATATTTCGAAATTTCTGTCAGACACCTTTCGGAATGACTAATGAGATAATAATAGCAGACCACAAGAATACCGGTGGAGGAATAAGTGTATATACATATGTATATATATATACATATATATATACACACACACACATACACATACATATATGCAAATGTGTGTGTGTAATACAAAAAAATGAAATAAAACAAATCTTTCATACATAATCGATTCCGTTCCACGTTTTTAATATAGATGCATACATATATTTACATGTATATACATACATACATATGTGTGTATATATACATATATTTGTGTGTGTGTGAGTGTGTGTGTATATGTATATTTATATATTTATATATACATACATATATACACACATATATATATGCATGTGTCTGTATGTGTGTGTATATGTATATTTATAGATTTATATATACATAAATATATACACACATATATATATATGCGTGTGTGTGTGTGTGTGATCTTATCTTGGTGATTGAAGATTGAAGGTAAGGCCTACTTGTATGAGCGTTAACACCTCTATTCCACCTTCAAACAAACATCACCGAGTCGTTCCTTATAAGGAAAGCCGAAAATGAAAGTGTGTGTGTGTGTACAGCTGAAATAATTGGTTAAATAGCTTTAATTTTCATGGCAGACACCACATACATAGTAATAATAATAACAATAATAATAGTGATAAATAAATATATTAAAAAATAAGGGTGGGAAATATTGATTATGACAATGTGTAGAAGGTGAAGAATATAGTGATGTATATATATATATATATATATATATATATATATATATATGTATGTATCTATGTATGTATATGTATGTATATATATGTATATATATATATATATATATATATATATATATATATATATATATATACATATATATATATATATATATATATACATATATATATATATATATATATATATATATATACATATATATATATATATATATATATATATATATATATATATATATATGCACACACACATGCATTCACACACACATTGGTTGTAGTAGGTGATTCCAGTAGAAATGGAACAGACCATAATTAAAGTTAGGTACTCAATACATCAATTAGAGTGTATGTTAATTTATTTAATTAATCAATTAATGACTCTTATCAAACAGGTATTGTTGCTTTCAATGCATTCATGGAGAATCTCACTCACGCACATGTACATACATACACATGCACACAGATGCATACACACACATATACATACATATGCAGACACACACACACATATAATCTTCATCATCATCATCACCACATCCACTTTTCCAAACTTTCGTAGAATGGAGGGAGTATCCTTGAGGTAGATTTTCTACAGCTGGATGCTTTTTCTATTGCCAACCTTTATTTGTTTCCTTCCATGCAGAGAAATATTCCCAGTGGCCAGACATGTTTTCATGGAAGACTGGAAATGAAGTCAATACATGCACATGGTCTTCTAGAGAAATTTTGTCAGACAGAAAACCTTCCACCCTTAAATTTTGTTGTTGCTTTTCATTTTTTACATTTATCGGTATCTCTGACAGAGCTTTCATAAAAGTCTAAATTGACCTGAAAAAAAGGGAGTCAGTCTTCCATGGTGAAATATTTTTTTGCTTTGAGTGAGGCGAGAGAAGGGCGTCTGGCTATAGAGAATCTGCCTCGACAAATTTCTTCTCACCCATACAAGTTTTGAAAAGTGGACATATGATTTTGTTGTCATCTCAGTGACCAAGATGTGAAGGCACACGGCTCAGTGGTAAGAGCACTGGTCTCACAATCATGCAGTAGTGAATTCTATTCCCGGACCAGGCTGTGCTGTGTCCTTGAGCAAGACACTTTATTCCACTTTGCTTCAGTTCATTCAGCTGTAGAAATAAGCTGCAACTCTACGAACATTTGTTGGCCTACACAAACCCCTTTTTACCTGTGCAATGAAGTGACCCATATTAATCTGGCCTCCTTCTTTGGTTCTGTCCAGTATGGAAGGCCCTACCAGTAGCTGGCACTCCCCTAGCATAACCCTCAGGGTCACTAAGGCACACAAGGGGCTAACTGTTATAGTAAACATACATTACATAGGTATTGAATAAATAGAAAATTGTTCAAAAGGGACCAGTTATAAAAACCCTGGAGTTTCACAAAAGTCTGGTACAATTAGGAAAAAAATTAAAATAGGGATCAGTTTTAATATACAGTGAATATATTAAAATAGGCTGAGAAAACCTAAGTAATTAGTAATGCATGCATTAAATGGGGGAGAGTGAACGAGAAAACCTAGACAATAGAAAGTTCTAATGAGTAACATACATAAATTATGTGGGGTTTCATAATCTGGGGAAATACAGAAAGGGTCTTTCATAACAAATAATGGAGATGTGTTACATGTATTGTAAATGGCTGCTTGAAACAGTGCAGCAGATTAATATGATCAACTAATTAATGCATCGTCAATTGGAGATGGACTGTAAGAATTTTAATAATGCAAACTCTGTGTCCTCAACGCTAATGAAAACAACTGTGTAGACATAGATCTAATTAGTTAAATTAATTCACAGATGTCTTGTCTTCGGAGCAGACATTACACATGTACAATGTGTGTGTGTGTGTGTGTGTGTGTCTGAGAGAGAGAGAGAGAGAGAGAGAGAGAGAGAGAGAGTCTAACTAGAAAGAAATATATTAATTTAAGAGTGTGTATATACAATTCTGAAGATATATCCATCAATATGCTTGTACATTTAAGAAAAAGAGTGGGTGTGTATATATATGTATAAATGTACATATACTATATATATGTATGTGTGCTTGTATACATACTAAATATATATATATATATATATATATATATATATATATATATATATATATATATATATATATATATATATATATATATATATATATATTTATATATGTGTGTATCTATCTATATATATATATATATAGGTTTGTGTGTGTGTGTGTATGTATATGAATTTGTAAAAGAAAATATATATGTGTGTGTGTTTATATGTTATATATGTGTGTAAACTTGTAAAAGTAACTATACATATATGAGTATATATACTTATAGATATATATACTTATGTAAAAAAAATACATGTATGTACACATATATACATGTGTGAGTGAATGTTTGTGTGTGTATATATATATACATATATATATATATATATATATATATATATATATATATATATATATATATGCACACAAACACACACACACACATACATACAAAAGTACATATACAAGATGATTATGTGTATATTAATAGAGAGAGAGGGAGAGAGACGGTTGTATGGAGACATAAATATACGAGACATCAATTTAGGTCTTTTAATAAATGAGCAACACAAAAGAGTGCCATACAATTGACCATTTTACAGAGTTAAAGAATCAGAAAGAAAATATGATTAAAGACTTTCTAAGTTTTATATTTTTGTGAAGAATCGGTACTTCCATTTATGATCTCCTCGAAGAAATGAATGGTTATATTCAATACGATAAGTTCTTTTCTGTTCAAATCATGTGTCTGTGCCTGTGTATGCTGTAGGCATTTGATGATATACCGGAATAGGTCTGGCTGTGTGGTTAAGATGCTCACTTTGTAACCATGTGGGTTTCGGGTTCAGTCCTCCAGTACAGCACCTTGGGCAGGTGCTTTTTACGATAGCTCCAGGCTGACCAATGCCCTGTGAGTGAGTCTGATTGGTGGAAACTGTGTAGAGGGTTGCCAGATATACATTATATAAATATATACCTATATATATATATATATATTTATATATATGAATAAAAATTAAAAAAATATATACAAAGGGTTTTGTATGATCGTGTATAGAGGAATATATTATTTAAAAGAGTTCCAACTCTGTCTGTTTTTTATGTTTTATTTATATTCTTATAAAATTAATGTGGGATATAGAATATGCAATATATAATATAAATAGTAAAATGAAATGAAGTATTGAATGTCTCATTGAATATATGAAACATTGAATATTAAATATACAAGGACTAGTATACTTTCCTGCCTCATGGCAGTCATCAAGGTCCCGTCTGACAATACACAAATATATATGTATATCATCATCATCATCGTTTAACGTCCGCTTTCCATGCTAGCATGGGTTGGACAATTTGACTGAGGACTGGTGAAACCGCAGCCCAATGCTAGAACACAGGACTAGAAGACACTTTCTCAAGGTTCCACGCAGTAGGATCGAACCCAAAACCACGTGATTGTTAAGCAAACTTCTTAACCACACACACACCCATACCTGCATCTTTATGCCAAACAGATTCAGCTGCTATTTCTTGGTAGCAGATTAAGCAACCGCATAGAGGGCTTCCTCTTTCGAGAGTTGCATAATGTAGTCGATATAACAACAAACGAGGCCCCTCCTTAACAATTACAGCAAAACAAACACTAAAACAAAAACATGTAAGGCCCCTTTGTATCTGTTTTGGAATCATTGTTTTTTTTTTTTTGTTATTTCTTCTCTATTTCCATGTTGTTCTTCTCCATCGTAACATCATCTCTTGGAGTTACAGAAACAGTCTGGTCATCAATAGTGATTCTTTGCCTTGTCTCTAAACCAATTATTCGCTCATAATTGAACACCAAACTTAATAACATATTGATGATGTTATTGTATTATTGACGGAGATCAATTTTTTTTCCGCGCCAATATTCCTGATATTTTTGCCTGATGTTGTCTTCTGACCATCCTTTTATTGAATAATGAACAAGGAAACAAAAAAAAAAAAGACAAAAGCATTAATGATCAATATAAGCAAAAAAAGTGAACACACACACAAAAAAAAAAAAAACAGAGACATTCCACAAAACAACAAAGAACCAAAGATTCTACCATCTTTAGTATTCCTCAATTCTTGTACCAAAATGGTTCAAAATGGTAGCGTCTTAATTTTTTGGGGATCTGAGATGCTTTATTCATTTAAACATTTTTTTGTATAAACCTATCTGAGACTGTCCCTGTTTCTAAGATACAAACTCCCTGTTTTAATAAGATCTAAATTAAAACCTTCTATCTGAATTTCTTATTAATTTATGTTCCAAACGCCAGTTCAGTAAGACAGAATCATTTTACTAAATTCTTCATTGTTGAAAAAAATTAATCGGAACAAAGTCTGTGAACATTATTTACATTGTTTACATTTGATGGATATTTGTCCTCATCTTGTTTGTTGTTAACACGACATTTCAGCCGATATACCCTCCTGCCTTCATCAGGTGTCTTGGGGAAATTTCGAACCTGGGTTCTCAATCCTAAGGTATTTTTCGATGTTGTTGTTGTTATTATTATTATTATTATTATTATTATTGATGATGGTGATTATTCAGGTCACTGTTTGGAATCGAACTCGGAATCTTAGGGTTAGCAGCCTGCGCTCTTGACCACTACGCCATATGCCATGGCCAAGTGGTTAGGAGTGCGAGCTACTAACCCCAAGTGGTGGCGGCGGCGGCGGCGGTGGTGGTAGTGGTGGTGGTGGTGGCGGTTGTGGTGGTGGTGGTAGAGGTGGTGGTGGAGGTGGAGGTGGTGGTGGAGTTGTTGGTGCCTCCTTTCCACTTTGAAATAAAGAATCCCAATCTAAAACTATCTGAGAGTGCCAGGTGGGGGATGCAACCGTTTCCATGGTAACTGTCAACAAACAGCAGCAGCATCAACACCACCACCAACAACAACAACATCCACATCACTAACAATACAAAAATAAAAATTAATAATAAACAAAAAATAAACAAAACAAAACAAATAAACAAGCAACAAACACAAACCAACTTGCCTTCCAGCTATGAAGACGTCCCTTTTTTTCCCCCCCTCTTCATTTTTTTTTTCATAAGGTTTAAAATCCCTATTTTTATATTTTTATTTGTTTTTAATTTTCTGTTGAGACGGGGTGGGTAACAGGGGAGAGGGAAATTTTTTTAGTTTGTCTTTGTTTTATTTTTTTATAGTGGGTGGTCGTGGTTGGTACTGTGTAAGGCGCGTGGTTCATGGATTGTGGCTCGTGCCTCATGCGTGACACCTCAATAGCTTTATTGGTAGAGGGCTCTGTGTGTATCTCTGTCTATGTACATAATAAGCAACACAGCCCAGAGAAGGGCTTACCCCCCCCCCCCTATAACCCCCTCCCACACCCACCCACCCCGCCCTGGTCCAGCGATCTATTAACTAATACCAGGTGTGAAATGCTTCTTGCATAGTTTTGCTGTGCCCCTCCCCTCCGGTTTTTTGAGGAAGTAAGGGATGTGATGCAGTAATTGGAGCAAAGGCTCATGGGAAAACGTTGTAGATTGGAGGAAATAGCAGAGAAAAGAAAGGAAGAAAAAGAACTGTAGCCCTGACAATGGCAGCAAGGAAACTAATAATAATAATAATAATAATAATAATAATAATGATAATAATAATAATAATAATGATAATCCTTTGTACTCATTATCATCGTCGTTTAACGTCCGCTTTCCATGCTAGCATGGGTTGGACGATTTGACTGAGGACTGGTGAAACCAGATGGCTACACCAGGCTCCAATCTGATTTGGCAGAGTTTCTACAGCCGGATGCCCTTCCTAACGCCAACCACTCTGAGAGAGTAGTGGGTGCTTTTACATGCTATAAATAATAATAATAATAATAATAATAATAATAATAATAATCCTTTGTACTATAAATAATGATAATAATAATAATAATAATGATAATGATAATCCATTCTGTTATAGGCACAAGACCTGGAACTTTGGGAGAAGGGTATAGTCAATTTCATCGACCCCAGTGCATAACTGGTACTTATTTCGTTGACCCTGAAAGAATGAAAGGCAAGGTATCACTGGAGATCTTGCAGCCCCAGTGCATGTTTGTGCATCATCAGCCACAGCATGCCCAGTCCTCCACACAACCGGGTGCTGACAGCAAACGGACTGTCTGACAAGTGGTGCTTGCCCCTTCCACAGGAAGCAGAAGAGCAAGTGTACCAGCCCTGTTCAGCCACGAAGTGGGGCAAGGGATGACAGTCAGGCAGTAGTATATGATGGATGTGATGTATGCATTCGCCACCTTTCAGGGACAGCTTCCTCTCGGCCCATTTCTGGGTGAGACTGGCCACCCTGTCTGTCACCTCACCCCAGTTCTTCTCCTCTTGGCGGTCTGGACCGAATCAGACTCCAGGCAACTTAACCAGTCATTCTGACCAGTGCCCCACAACACTGTTGGTTGGCATGGGCTTGCCTCTCCAGGTGCTGAGCTATAGGCCCACTGACTTCTCCTGGTTAATCATTGCTCCTGTCACCGCTTCATATTCCCTTAGGGCGGAGCTGACCATCTCGCTTTCCAAGATGTCTGACACTATTGTAGGGACATCATCCACACATGCTGACATGAACCTTTCGCATCCTCGTCCATACAGGATGCCCCTCGAGACATCCAGCTTCTGCAGTAATGGCTCGAGTGCCAGTACATAGAGAAAGATTGAGAGGGGCATCCTTGATAGACTGAATGTGCGATGCTAAACGATCCTGACAGGTGGCCATTTACTTTAACCACTGGACAGATGTCACTGCACATTGCAGTGATCCGTTGGCTCAACCGTAATCTCCCCCATCAGTTTCATAAGAAATGGTTTGTTAAATACACAATTCCTCCATGGTTTCCAGGAATATCACCTCCTTTAACAGAATTTCGAAACTGTATTGACTTCGTTCCAGAATATTCCGCATAACTTTTTTATTCTGTTTTTTTTTTCTTTACTTTGTTTTGTTTTTTTAATTTGTTTCCTTAAGAAACATTTTTGTGGAATAATAGCTAAAAGAATAAGTCTTTGATTAAATTTTGGAATGATTTTGAAATGGAACTCGTTAGTGGCTGAATAGAACGATGGATGGACAGGCAAAACAAAATAGGCACCAGCTATCAGAATATATATACATATATATATATAATCATATATATATATATACATATATATATATATATATATATATATATATATATATATATATATATATATCAGATATATATATATATATATATATATATATATATCTGTATATAAATGTATGTGTGTGTGTACATGAATGTGTGTAAACATATGATGTATATATTTATACATACACACACTCACATGTGCACAGACATATAGTACATTCTATTCAAATATATGTAATATATGTGTGTGCGTGTGTGTGTACACACACTCAGTGACACATGCATATGCACATATATATATGTATATTTATTAATACATACATACAGACATATATGTATGTGTGTATGTATATATATATATATATATATATATGAGAGATTCTGGAATGCTTGTACATTTTTGTAGTTCATAATTTGTATTTTGTAGATTATGTTGTTGTTGTTGCTGCTGCTGCTGCTGCTGCTGCTGTTGTAGTCATTATTGTTGATGATGATGATGCTGATGATACATAAGCGGGCATACGTGAGAAGATCATTGTAGATAAAACTTCATTAAGTCGACAGATATTCCTGAGTAGCTTCGGATCCTGTGAATGTGTCACAGATTGAAAGTCATTCACTTGTAGGATGTTATCTTGTCTACAGACATATATGTGCATGTGTGTGTATATATATGTATGTGTGTCTATGTGTGTGTGTATATACATACATACTCATACATGTGTGCACACGTAGATAGATAGATAGATAGATAGATAGATAGACAGACACATGGCCAGACAGATAGGCAGGGATTATGCCAGCTCGCTGTCTTAATAATGATAATAACCCTTTCTGTTATAGGCACAAGGCCTGAAATTTGGAGGAGCGGATAGTCGGTTCAATCCACCCCAGCACTCAACTGATACTTATTTCATTGACCCCGAAAGGATGAAAGGCAAAGTTGACCTCGGCAGAATTTGAACTCAAAACATAAAGATGAACGAAATGTCGCTAAGCATTTTGTCAGGCATACTAACAATTCTGCCAACTTACCGTCGTAATAATAATAATAATAATAATAATAATAATCCTTTCTACTAGAAGCACAAGGCCTGAAATTATTGGGGGAGGAGGACTAGTCGATTCTTAACCACAGGCCCAGACCTTGCCACCACACGCACACCTCACCACCCCTACCCCTACGATAACAAAAAAGGCTTAACAACCTAAAAGGCCGCCGATTTCCTCCTCTCCACCTATGGCCACACCTTTGAGAGCAATGCTTTTACATGGCTTAGTCCATGACTTAAACACAGTAAAATTACATAAAGACAAGACCATTTTTTGTGAAGGGTGGGAAAGGGTTTTTGGTGAGGGGGGATGGAGGAGGAGAAGTTCCTCTTTTCTTTACTCTACCCACTGCCCTTGCCACAAAAGATTAGGGTCGCGTAATAGAAAACACCCTTTTGCCGTTAATTTCTCTCATCTGAAAGGTTACCAAACAACTGATTCGAGATAAACAATCACATGACTTTTTCATTTTGCATCCCTGTTTCTTTATAATGTTTCATCGCCACCGCACACCACCACCACCACCACCACCAACAACAACAACAACAACAACAACACCACCACCTTCCTCTTGTGGATGTATACATACGACTTTGTGTTTGCTGTATTGCTTAGAATATATATCTGATGCATGTGTGTGTGTATGTGTGTGGATATATATATATATATATATAAATATGTATGTATATATATATATGTATATATGTGTGTGTGTGTGTGTGTGTGTATGCATAAATATATATATACATATATACATGTATGTATAAATGTATATATATACATATATATATATATATATATATATATATATATATATATATATATATATATATATATATATGTTTATGTGTATGTATATGTATGTATGTATATGTATATGTTTGTATGTATGTGTCTATATATCTATGTATATATGTAAGTATTCATACACATATACATATACACACACATATATATATATATATACGTGTGTGTGTGTGTACAAATATATAGGTATATTATATATATATATATATGTATGTATACTATGTATGTATATATACATACACACAATCATATATATACATAGATATATATAATGTTTGCATGTACATATATGTACACGCACGCATACACACACACATGCACTCACACATATGAGCACACACACACACACACACACACACACACACACACACACACACCGCCCCTTTTAGTTTCAGGTAAGTTCTCGCTTATGTCCTTGATGCAGTAAATGAAATAATAGCAAGATGGAGGATTTTTCTTTTAAATACCAGAAGTTCAGGAGCCGTCATTAACCTTCCGTGTGTTTATAACATTTTGTATATGGAAGCAAGAAAGATTTCTTTAAACAAAAGAAGAACATGGCTCAGAAAGATGCTCTCCACTTCCTCACACCGTTTTTTTTTTACCTTTCCTCAATGAAAATCTACTTAAGTTGTTGTAAAATTCTTGGAACAATATATCCATCTGTAGTTTCCATAAGCAAATGTTGCCATGCTATCCGTTTTCATGCCATGCTAAAAATACTCTGTGTTTAGCGGGGGAGGGGGGGGGGGGTAACTGTATCAGATTTTAGAATTGAATATATCATCATCATCATCATCATCATCGTCGCTATCATTGTTCTCGTCGTCATCTAACATCTGTTTTCCACGCTGGCATGGGTGGGTTGGATAGTTCGGTTAGAGTGGGCAAGCTGGGGACCTGCACCAGGTTCCAGTTGTGTATTTTTGGCTTGGGTTTCTACGGCTGGATGTCCTTCCTATAGCTTGATGCCCTTCCTAACACCAACCACTTTACACAGTGTACTGGGCACTGTTTATGTGGCACCAACAGGGGTGCTGTTTTATGTGGCACCTGCATGAGTACTTTTTGCACACTCACACACACACATACACACACATGCATATTCCTTTAGTGCTGACTGTCAGAAGAATGAATTCAACGTACATATGTATATATACAGGGTTGGCCAAAAGTCACCTGACAGTAAATCAAAACCCCATTTAATTCCAAGATTAAAGAAAAAATTATTTTATATGAAGAGTTCGCTAATAAAGAGACAAAGGTTGAAAAAAAAACTGATTTTAACTCAGCGTATTTAATTATTAAACATTCATAATTGGAATAAATAAAATTGAATACTAAGCATTTATGGAATTTTGATTTACTGTTGGGTGATATTTGGCCAACCCTGTATATATATATAAATATATATATATATATATATATATATATATATGTGTGTGTGTGTGTGTGTATGTATGTATGTATGTATTTACATATAGAGACCAAAGTTTATGTATGCCGCTATATGTATATGAAAAAGAATAGAAAAAATGGGACAAGAACGCAACAGACAACAAAACATCCAGACAGAAAACTCCGAATTACCTGTCCCTTTTTGTATCATCTAACTGTCTGGATGTTTTGTTGTCACCTGCGTTCTTGTCCCATTTTTTGCATTCTATATATATATATAGGTAGACAGAGAGAGTGAGAGAGAGATACTCTTTACTCTTTTTACTTTTTTAATTCTTTTACTTGTTTCAGTCATTTTGATTGTGGCCATGCTGGAGCACCACCTTTAGTCGAACAAATCAACCCCAGGACTTATTCTTTGTAAGCCTAGTACTTATGCTATCAGGCTCTTTTGCCGAACCGCTTAGTTATGGGGCCATGAACACACCAACATCGGTTGTCAAGCGATGGCTGGGGGACAAACACGGACAGACAAATACCTACATAAATCTATATATATATATATATATATATATATATATATACGACAGGCTTCTTACAGTTTCCGTCTACAAATCTACTCACAAGGCTCTGGTTGGCCTGAGGCTATAGTAGAAGACACTTGCGCAAGGTGCCACACAGTGGAACTGAACCCGGAACCATGTGGTTGGTAAACAAGCTACTTACCACACAGCCACTCCGCCTCTACATACATACATATGTAGATATATATGTATATGTAGTATATATATATATATATATATATATATATATGTATGTGTGTGTCTGTGTGTATATGTGTGTGTATAGACTCAGTGGATTTCTCTTTGATAACATTATACAATTGCTGTTTCTGGTTTTATCCTTCCCAGTATATCATGGACCCTATCGTGTGCTATGGATGCTAATCAATCAATAAAGCATCAAACGATACTATTTCTTTGATCAAGGGTGGCGTTGGTGACGGAGGGTGGAACTAAGAAAACAAAAATAAGAACCAAAAAAGAAAAAAAAAAAACTAATAAGCCCCACCACTAAAACACAAACGAAACCAATTGTGAATTATCTTTAACTTCATAGAGTAACTGTTTTATAAAATGGCCAAAAGGGAGGCATTCGTTCTTTGGCTTCTCGGAAGAAAGGATTATTGAAGCGACAACAACAACAATGACAAAGTTAAAAAAAAAACCCACAACAGCAACAACAACAACAGGGAAAATCAATCCCTGTTTACTTAATAGTGCTCATTAGAGAAGCTAATGAGCTGGATCTAGCTATTTAATTAGGTGTGAAATATTCACATCAGAAGAAATGGTGGCCATTTTATGTTCATATTCCAAAAAAAAACCAAACCCAGAAGCAAAGCCTTTTTTTTTTGCTTTCTTTTTTCATATTGTTTCTGTGTTTTGTTTTGTTTTTTTGGGGGTTATTATTTTTTTTTTTTAATTTCTGCATTTGTTATTAAGAATAAATCTTGCAATCAAGATGTTTACATTGTTTTTGTATTTTATTTGGATGAAGTGGGATGGGGGGGGGGGGGATTTTTAAGGGGGAAAAAGGAAAAATAAAAATAAAAGCTGTACAGAAATTATTACCATTATTATTGTTATTAATAATAATAATAATGATAATAATGATGATGATGATGTTATGAATATTATTGTTGTTGTTGTTGTGTTATGTAACGTTTGTTATATCCGTCGTTGTGATTTAGAAACATATTTCTCTCAATAACAAGTTCAAATTGAAGTTATTCATAATTGTATGAATACACAAACTGCTGCAATGTAATCCTCATAGCTTTGATTAAATGTGTGTGTATAATTTACATACACACACATACATACACACATATATATATATATATATATATCCTTTTCAACTCTAAGCACAAGGCCCATAATTTTGAGGGAGAGGACTAGTCGATTAGATCATCCCAGTATGCAACTGGTATTTAATTTATCGACCCTGACAGGATGAAAGGCAAAGTCGACATCGGCGGAATTTGAACTCAGAACGTAAAGACAGACAAAGTACCACTAAGCGTTTCGCCCGGCATGCTAACGTTTCTGCCAGCTCGCTACCTTTCACACACATGTATATCATCATCATCCGTTTTCCATGCTGGCATGGGTTGGAAGGCTTGACAGGAGCTGACCAGTCAGGGAGCAACACTAAGTTCCAGTTGTCTATTCAGCAAGGTTTCTATGGCTGGAAGCCCTTTCTAATACCAACCACTTTACGGAGTGTACTGCATGCCTTTTACATGGCCCCTGTACAGATTCTTCTTACATGGAACCAGCAGCACGGGAGCTCATTACATGGCACCAGCACAGGTGGTTTTTTGCATGGCACCATGTAAAAAACATGGGTGCTTTTTATGTGGTACCAGCACAATGTTTTTTTTTCTATATAACACCAGCACAGGTACTTTTACATTTTTACGAGGTACCAGTACAGGTAATTTTCACATGGCACCAACACAGGTGCTTCTTACGTGGCACCAGTCCATGTGCTTCTTCAGTGGCACCAGCACAGGTGTTTTTCGCATGGCACCAGCTACATAAAACGATATTCTTTTAACCATTAAATTCAAAACCCACAAATTCCTCCCATAAAAACCATCAATTTATCAAGCTTCATTAAATTTTAAACAAATGTAGTCAAACATTATTACATGTCTTTTCGCAGTGGTTAATTTTAACAGTTTTTAATTAAACTAATTACCTGATTACACAACGAATAATTATCTCAGATTACACAATCAGGTTCACCTTGTTATCTTTACTTGCAAACGACCCCATTTCAATCGCTACAACCTCTTTTATTTCCTCAACTCCTGTTTTAATCTATTTTAATGTTGGTCCCTAATAATTATTGTTTTAGATTATAATCATCATCATCATCGTTTAACGTCCGCTTTCCATGCTAGCATGGGTTGGACGACTTGACTGAGGACTGGTGAAACCGGATGGCAACACCAGGCTCCAATCTAAATTTGGCAGAGTTTCTACAGCTGGATGCCCTTCCTAACGCCAACCACTCAGATATATATTCCTGCTCACAATTCTTTTTGGTTTGATGGTCCCAGGCGTCGCTGTGTGGTTAAGAAGTTTCCTTGCAAACCACGTTGTTTTGGTTTCAATCTCACTGCTTGGTATTTTGGGCAAATGTCTTCTTCTTCACCTTTGGTTTGAACAAAGTTCTTCTGACTGATTTGGGTAAATGGAAACTGTAGCAATCACATTGTGTCTGTGTGTGTGTTTCTGTGACCCCTTTTTTTTGTCATTGTGTGATAATTGTAAGAGAGTGTCCTCCCCTCATACAAGTTGTGTTCTCTGTTTCCAGTTTTACTGGGCTTACTAATGTTACAGCCCAGAAATATTGCTGGTAAACAGCTGAGGGTTGGCTGCAGGAAGGGCATCTGGTTGTAGAACATCTGACCTCTGGAAGCATGGGAAAGTGGCTGCTAAAATGATGGTGATGGACGTGATGATGGTGATGATGATGATGATGGTGATTATGATGATGAGGATGATAATGATGATAGCGACGATGGTGATGATGATGATGAGGAGGAGGAGGAGGAGGAGGAGGATGATGATGATGATGAGGATGATAATGATGATGGTGATGATGATGATGATGATGGTGGTGATGATGATGATTGTGATGATGAGGATGATAATAATTTTAGCAACGATGATATGATGATGATGATGACGGTGGTGAAAGTGGTGATAGTGGCAGTAACTGAAGAAGAAGAAGATGATGATGATGATGATGATGATGATGATGATGATGACAATACGATGATGATATGTTTTCCCCATGTTATTTAACTTGATAACACGGTTATCTCACAACAAGTAACAAATTGCTCCAAGTAACAACAAACACTTCACAAACCACACAGCTAATCAATATATAATTAACACAAACTATTATTAACGATACAAACCAACTTTGTATTTTCAGGATATTTTAAGATGCTCGCTTGTTTTATTTTCCTTTGTTTGTACACCTTAACAAGTTTAAGGCATTTTCTACATCGCATCCAAAGATTTCAAACATTTTTACATATCTCGCTCATTTTAATCTTCGTTAATATTAACCCTGTAATTATTTATATTGTAGCTTATAATTTTAATGAATTCGTTTTCCCTGTTTTCTTTTTAATTGGATTTTGTATATTCTCTTCATATCATTAATTAGTGTTGTTGTCTCAACATAGACTCAGCAGCTCTCAGCAAAAGCATTGTTGTTTACTCAATAACTTTGCTCATGTACTCACGAAAGTGCATGGCTCAGCAGTTCTAGCATCGGGCTCAATCACGAGGTAGCGAGTTCAATTCCCAGACCGGGCTGTGTGTTGTCTCCTTGAGCAAGACTCTTTATTTCATGTTGCTCCAGTTCACTAAGCTGGCAAAAAATGAGTTGTACCTGTAATTCAAGGGTGGGGGTGGGGTCAGCCTTATCACATTCTATGTCACACTGAAAATCCTTGAGAACTATATGAAGGGTAGATGGGTCTATGGAGTACTCAGCCACTTGCATGTTAATTTCATGAGCAGGCTGTTCTGTTGATCAGATCAACTGGAACCTGCATCATCATAAGCAACAGAATGCCAGTTAGTTACATATATATATCATTATCATCATCATCATCATCATCATCGTTTAATGTCTGCCTTCCATGCTGGTATAGGTGGGATGGTTCAACAGGAGCCAGCCAGGCAGAATCTTGTGCCAGACTTCTGTAACTGTTTCGACAGGATTATAACAGTTGGATGCCCTTCCAAATGCCAGCCACTTTACAGTGTGGACCAGATGCTTTTAAGTGGTACCTGCAATGACAGCGTCATCAACTACATGTGTGTGTGTGTGTGTGTGTGTGTGTGTGTGTGTGTGTGTGTGTGTGTATTCTAGCAGTAAAATATATAGCAGAAGTGTTAAGGCCACTCCCTCTGGTGAAGAAGATTAGCCTGCAAGAGTCGTGTGCCATGCCATGTAAAAAGCACTTGTGCCGGCGCCATGTGAGAGCACTCATGCCAGTGCCACATAAAGCACTCATAGTAGTACCACATAAAACACTCATAGTAGTACCACATAAAAGCACCCATGTGGTGTCACATGAAAGCACCCAACACACTCTGTAAAGTGGTTGACGTTAAGAAGGGCATCCAGCAGTGGGAACCATGCCAAATCATGTGGGAGTCTGGTGCAGCTCCTGGTCAAACTGTCCAACCCATTCCAGCATGGACAATGGACGTTAAGTGATGATGATGATGATGATGATGATATCTGCCTTGCCCTTCTACCTCTCTCTTCTAACCATTCTTTCTATTTCATGTCCACCTTTAAACCCTCTCTCTCTCTCTCTTTTTCCCTCTTCCCCTTCTCTCTTTCTCCTCTCTCTCTCCCTGAGTATGGTTATGTTATGCTGTGAGAAGGATCTTGGGCACCTCACACGCCAAATCTTTCTCCAAAAGCAGTGAAGGGTAGCACAAGGGGCTGGAGTCTGAAAATTTTTCCTCCAAGCAAAACTGATACATTACCAGAAATCTCCAAAAAATGGCCTTACATGTAATAATATGGCTTGGAACAGGAATTAATGTACACACACACACATATAATACATATAATACATATATATATATATATATATATATTTATATGCGCATGCAAATACACATGTTATATATATATATATATATATATATATATATATATATATATATATATATACATATACATACATATATATATATATATATATATATATATATATATATATATATATATATATATATACATGTGTACATGTAGGGAGTCACATGCACATTTATACAGAATCCACATGACTAAGTAGTTAATTGCCTATCTGCTAAAATCTGCAATCATTTCTCTTTTAAACAAATAAACTTTTCTTTCATATCCCCCCCCACTATCAACCGCCACCACCACCACCACCACAACCATCACCTTCATTTAAAATATCTGACTCCTTGTTTATTTATTTCATCATAAGTGTTTTTTTTTTGTTTTTTTTTTTCAGAATATTCTTTTTTGAAATAGTTTTTTTTTTTTGTTTTTTTTTTCAGAATATTCTTTTTTGAAATAGTTTTTTTTTTTTTGTTTTTTTTTTCAGAATATTCTTTTTTGAAATAGTTTTTTTTTTTTTGTTTTTTCCACCCCGACTTCCAATTACTAGGTAAGGATTAGGGTGTTTCCCCTGTTTCCTACCTCCACCCACTCCGCACCATCCTGTAAAATAAATACAGGTGGAGCAGGGTGGGGCAAAAGAGCCAACAAAAATAAATAATAATGAAATTATTATTAGATTAAATAATATCATTAAAAGGGGTTTATTTATCACTGGTGATACTCCAGCATGGCCAAAGCTTTTGGCTGAAACATATACAAGAATAAAAGAGTATTTCATTTAAATCAAGAAAGTTCTACTGTAACTAAAGTAGAAAACAAATTTTTTACAGTTATTATAAATTTTCTTCTGATAATTATTATTATCATAATTATTATTATTATTAAGTCAGTGAGCTGGCAGAAACGTTAGCATCATCATCATCATCGTTTAACGTCCGCTTTACATGCTAGCATGGGTTGGACGATTTGACTGAGGACTGGTGAAACCAGATGGCTACACCAGACTCCAATCTGATTTGGTAGAGTTTCTACGGCTGGATGCCCTTCCTAACGCCAACCACTCAGAGAGTGTAGTGGGTGCTTTTATGTGTCACCCGCACGAAGGCCAGTCAGGCGGTACTGGCAATGGCCATGCTCAAAATGGTGTATTTTATGTGCCACCTGTACAAGAGCCAGTCCAGGGGCACTGGCAACGATCTCGCTTGAAAATCCTTATACATGTCACGGGCACAAAAAAATAATAAATGATAGCATTGTATTTGGGGGTGGGCCCCCTTATAGTTGCAAGTGGACCCCCTTAGTCTCCTGGCAACCAATATTTCTAGACCCAGTCCACCACTGGTTACCTATACATTAGTTTAAATGATGCAAGTTTATTAATATTGTGTATTTGAAGGTGCATGGCTGAATGGTTAGGGTGTTGCAATTCCTTGACCGAGTGGTGCATAGTATCCTTTAGTAAAACACTTCATTTCATGTTACTTTGCAATTACGTCAACACCTGATATGTGCTACACCCTGCACCTGTTCAGGTAACATCGATTTAATGGAGGGAAGGGGCTGATGTACAGCACAAACATTTGATCTGTATAAACGAATCATTTCTGCAGGTTTGTTCTGGAAAAACTTGCAGAACCGTCTTTCTTTCGGACTGCAAGAGACTACTATACACTAACGCTGCACTCTGCAAGCTATTAGTAAACTAGTCTGGCGGCCACAAGAATTTGAAGTTCCCGTTGTAGATTATAATTGATTCCAGACCATCAGTGTTCAGACAGCTAATCTGGTACCTGTACCATTAACATTACTGGTTAAAAAACTTCCAGTTTTCACTGTTACGTGTTAGAGGAGGTACCATGGGCAGTAGTAGAGGTACCATGGGTGGAGTGAAAATAAAAAATAAATGTGGATATTTTAAATGCCTGAGGACTAAAATGTTGCTAGATTTGATTACAAGAAAAATGCAAGATGTTGAGATCAATTAAGGTCATTTACTCTCTCAGGCCCCCTAAACCCTGAAAATGGAGGATTTTTGTAAATTTTTTACAACTGCAGAGTTTGCGAGGTTTGAGGGAGTAAATCCCCTTCACTGATCTAAGCAAAGATTTAGAATTTTTCTAGTAATCCTATATAGATTTTAGGGTTCAGGCATTCTCCATTTCCCCAATTTTTAATTTTCATTCCATCTTAATGGTCAGTGAGGTCAATCCAAAGGGTGGGTGGTCATGGTTATTACCAGTTGTGAACTATTTGTTGTTTACATGTAACAGATTCTGACCGTCTTTGTCTCGTGTTTTTTTACCTGTTTCAGTCATTCGGCTGAGGTCATGCTGGAGCACTGCCTGGCATGTTTTTATTTATTTATTTACATTTTGTTTTTTTATTTCCTTTTTTAACCCAATTCAACCGACCAACTTAAAGGTAAACTTGTCTCCCCAACCCCCGCCCCCTCCACGCCAATATCTCTCACCAACCAACACACAATGCATGCATCCAACCGGCTCCCTCCCACCGCCCCCTATTCCCCCCCCCTCACCCATTTGCTGTAACATCATCCTGTTCTACTTCCCTAGAAGTCAGTAATTTGAGCAGAACCAGACAAACTCTTTATAGCATTGTTTTATCTGAAGTGTAATACACACACACACACACACACACACACACACACACACCTACACACACACATACACACACACTCTCACACACACATACACACACATATATATACACACCCCCACATACACATATACATACGTATGTGTGCATGCGCCACGTGAGCACGCTCGCGGGTGTGTGTGTGCGTGTATACATATGTTT
>NC_142948.1:4144508-4154508 GCF_046866305.1 Octopus bimaculoides | reverse complement strand
TATATATATATGATATATTTATATATGTATATACACACACATATGACATTATATATATATATACATTATATATATATATATATATATATATATATATATATATATATATATATATATATATATATTTATGTGTTTCAGCCAAGTGGCTGCGGTCATGCTGGTGCACCATATATATATATATATTTGCATATTCATATATATTTATTAATGTATATATGTGTGTCTGTTTGTGTTTAATATATATATACCTCACAAATGCTTGTGCATATGTTAGTATATTTCATATATATTTGTATGTATGTATGTATATATATATATATATATATATATATATATATATATATATATATATACATATATATATATATATACATAGATGCATGTACATGTACATGCATGTATGAATATGTGTATGTGTGCATACACACACATATATATACATGTATATATATATATACACGCACACACACCAAAATGCGTTTTTATATAATTTCTTATGTAATCAAATATCTACTAGAGGAGAATTTTAAAGTAATATGTCTATGTTTGTGTGTGTGTGTGTGTGTGTGTGTATGTGCGTGTGTATGTGTGTGTGTGCCAAGGTATGTCTCTGTGTGTGTATGCATAAACTGACGTACAGAACACGGGAAGCAATTCCATTATAAAATCACCTAATCTGGTTAATGTGCTAATTAAATTACGATCACCTCTACACATGTGTGTATATATGTGCGTATATATGCATGTGTGCGTGTGTGTGTATGAATGTATGATGCATGTATGTGTGTGTAAGTGTATGTTTTGCGTATATATCTATGTATGTGTGTGTCTTTTACTTTATACTAGTTTCAGCCAGAGGGTGGGGCCATGCTGGAGCATGTCGAACAAATCGGTCCCAGGACTTATTCTTTGTAAGCCTAGTACTTATTCTATCGTTCTCTTTTGCCAAACTGCTAAGTTACAGGGACATAAACACCCCACATTGGTCATCAAGCAACGGTGGGGAGACAAACACAGACACAAAAACTTATACATGTGTGTGTGTGTGTGTGTGTGTGTGTGTGTATGTATGTCTATATATATATATATATATATATATATATATATATATACATATATATATATATATATATATATATATATACGATGGGATTTTTTCAGTTTCCATTGACCAAATCCACTCACATGGCTTTGGTTGGCCCAAGGCTATAGTAGAAGACACTTGCTGAAGGTGCCACACAGTGGGACTGAACCTGGAACCATGTGGTTGGTAAGCAAGCTACTTACCACACAGCCACTCCTACGCTTATATATATATATATATATATATATATATATATATATATATATATATATATATATATGTCATATTTATTCATGTATATACATATATCTTTATACACACACATATATGTATATATTACATAGACACACACACACACACATATATATATATATATATAATATACATATATGTATGTATGTTGTGTATATAGCCTTCAGATCATGATTATACATTTAAAAGATCAATAACCACACTATTAACCCATGTCTTTACCTCATTATCTGTCCGCAGTGTCTTAATCACTTGATCTAATAATCATTTCATTGCTTTGATTGAATTCCATTTTTATTTATTTATTTATTGTTTTATTATTATTTCACACACCCAGCCACCCCCACCCCACCCCACCCTTCCACTCCTCCACCCTCTCACCTCCAAAGTGTCTTTTAACTGATTAATACACGGTTAGTAATA
The DNA here is from genome assembly GCF_046866305.1 of Octopus bimaculoides. Taxonomy (NCBI): domain Eukaryota; kingdom Metazoa; phylum Mollusca; class Cephalopoda; order Octopoda; family Octopodidae; genus Octopus; species Octopus bimaculoides. Next base: position 4,152,749 of record NC_142948.1, on the reverse strand, counting down.
ATCTTCCGGAATTACTCTTGAAGTCTGCAATATAAAAGTTTGGACACAAACTAACATTTTCTCAAACAAATTTCACACCTCTTTCTTCTTCTTCTTCTTCTTCTTCTTCTTCTTCTTCTTCTTCTTCTTCTTCTTCTTCTTCTTCTTCTTCTTCTTCTCTCCTCTTCCTCCTCCTCCTTCTTCTTCACGCTGAACAAAATGCTTAGCAGTATTTCACCCATCGCTGCGTTCTGAGTTCAAATTCCGTTGAGGTCAGCCTTGCCTTTCACCCTTTCGGGGTCAATAAATTAAGTACCAGTGATACACTGGGGCAAGGGGCGATGTGATCGACTCAACCCCCTCCCACACAAATTTTGCGGCCTCGTGCCTTGAGCAGAAAGGATTATTATCATTATTATTATTATTATTATTACTACTACTACTACTACTACTACTACTACTACTACTACTATTATTATTATTATTATCATTATTATTATTGTTATTCTGTGAGCTGGCAGAATTGTTAGCATGCTGGGGAAAATGCTTAGCAGCATTTCATCCAACTTTAAGATCCGAGTTCAAATCCCACTGTGGTTGACTTTGTCTTTCCTCTTCCCAGGGCTGATGAAATAAATACCAGTTGAATAATGAGGTCAACCTAATCGACTTACCCCTCTGCCCCTCCCCCAAAATTGCTGGCCTTGTGCCAAAGTTTGAAACCGCCATTGTTATTACTATTTCGTGAGATGGCAGAACCGTTAGCATGGCGGGCAAAAATACTTAGTGGCATTCGGTCCACCTTTACGTTCTGGGTTCAAATTCCGCTCAGGTCGACGCTCATCATTCATCATTTCGGGGGGGGGGGGGAGTCAATAAAATAACTACCTGTTGAATACTGAACCCCCCCCCCCACCGTGTCAAAAATTGAAATTAATACTACTCGTACATTATCTGTTTTCATCATCATTGTCATCATCAACATCATCATTGTCATCGTCATCATCATCATCATCATCATTTTAATGTCCAGTTTTCTGTGCGGTGTATCGGTCATCCAAAAGGTTGACTTTGCTTTTCATCCTTTCAGGGTCAAGGAAATAAGTACCGGTTGAAAACTGGGGATTGGAGGGTGTGGGATGTAATCGACTAGCCCCCACCCCCCACCCTTCCTCCACCCGAATTGTTCAGGCCTTGTGCCTGTAATAGAAAGGACTATCTGAATGTATATTTATTTCCATGCGTGTTTGTGCATTTGATTACCCCCCCCCCCACCTCCACCACCACCCCCTACCCCCACCCCACCACCACCACCACCACACACATGTGTACACGCATACACCCCTAAACAAATCCTCATGCAGTGTGTTCTTGTATGGCAGGAGTATCTATACTGCACAAACATCCACCCCAAATTAGTTTTCCCTGCTTGAGAAGAAATAGACACCTACCCCCCACCCACCACCACCACCACCAATCCAGACATCTCTTTCTCTCTCTCTCTCTCTCTCTCTCTCTCTCTTTCATAATGACATTCTTTATTTAATCTCTCAGGTGTTGCTTTCCTTCTCTGATTGCAACCTCACCTTCTCTCCCACCCACTCATTACACTGTCTTACATACAAACATAAACATAAATATATACATACATGAATGTAAACATATACATACTTACATACATACTATATATATATATATATATATATACATATATATATATATATATATATATATATATACACACATACTGATCTTTGTTTATAATGAGCCTGTGTAGGCATGCAATATTTATGTTTGTGTGTGTGTGTGTGTGTACATATATATATTTATATAAATGTGTGTGTGTGTGTGTGTGTAGTTATTTGCAGGCAAGGTTGTGTGTTTGAGAAGCTTGCTGTCCAACCACAGGATTCATGGTTCAATCTCATTGCACGGTACTTTAGGCAAGTTCTGGAGTTGTGGGGAGTCTCAGGTTGGTCCTTAATTACCATTATCCCCGGGTTCATCCTGACCCAGAACAATGGTACCTGTTAGGATCCTGTCTATGGGTTAAGCAGACTTCCCAAGTTCAGAGGTTCTCGTTATTTTTTACCAAAGCTGTGAGGAAATGCAGCTCTTCGAGGAGAAAGAGGCTCTGACATAAAACTTGGTTTTATATGACGAGTGTTGTACAAGTTTTTGTCACTTAAGTCCAGTGATATACAGATATCTGGCTATCATTTGATATTCTGGGGCAATCGTCTTGTGTGTGTGTGTGTGTGTGTGTGTGTGTGTGTGTGTGTGTGTGTGTGTTATATGGATCAAAACAGTTTGATTCAAATTCGTTGGTACTCTTAAGTTTCAAGCATGATGCTAGTCTTCAGCCAGACAAGCATGTGTGCATGTGCGTATGTATATATATATATGTATATATATATATATGTATATATATATATATATATATATATATATATATACATACACCCACATGTAGCTACCACTACTATGTACATGCATGGGTCTCTCTCTCACAGACACTCTCTTTTTCAATATATATATATATATATATATATATATATATATGTACATACATATATACATACATATGTATGTATGTATAAATTTGGAATTTATGAAAATTCTCTAAATCCCCCCCCGTTCTCTCCTCCCCCATCATCCACCAACCACACTCCTACCCCCACCTTTTTATACCATATTTCCTGTTTAAAGATTTTTATATTTTTTGTTCAGGTTAAATCATACTTCTTATGCATCCACCCACCACACCCACTCGGCTTTATTTTTTTATTTCTTTCCTTCGTTTTTCACTCTCTCCCTCTCTCTCTCTCTCTCTCTCTCTCTCTCTCTCTCTCTCTCTCTCTCTCTCTCTCTCTCTCTCTCTTCTGTACCCAACCAACAATACACCAACTTTTGTTCTTTTATACTGGAATGTAACATTCAAATCATCTGCATACAGGCAGGATGTACACATGAATTCTAAATACATATACATACATACACAAATGTGTATATGCACACACACATATGCATACCCTTACATACATACATATATGTATATATATATATATATATATATATATATATATATATATATATATATATATATATATATATACATATACATATGATGATGAATACATATAAATACACACACACATACGCACATATATATATAAATATATAAATATATAATATATATGTATTTGTATGTACATACACATATACATATGATATATATAAGTATATATATGATAATTTTATGTATATGTATATACACATATATATACATTGTGTGTTTGTATATGCTTATATATTTATTACACAGGTTTCATATAGTAATGGATGGGTTTATATATGTATATATGTATATATGTGTGAGTGTGTATGCAGGTATGAACATGGTTCTATATGTGTGTGTGTGTGTTTGTATATGTATATATATATTATATATATATATATATATATATATGTATGTATGTATGTATGTATGTATGTGTGTGTGTATGCATATACACATGTATCTGTGTATGTAGAGTGAACGTGAGTGTTTATGGTATTGCATCATTACTTTCCGTTCATGAAGAGGAAGAAATATTTTGGCAAAAGATAAATTCCGGAAAAGATATTTATCTGTAAGTAGAGTAGAGCAATATCTGAAAGAAGCTCAGCAGAAATATGTCTGAGGATGTTCTCTTTTCATTATGTTTACTTTATAATGGTGTGTATATATGTTGTTATATCTTCTGCTGGTTTCAATCATTGGACTGCGACCATGCTGGAGCACCACCCTTAGTCGAACAAATCGACCACAAGACTTATTCTTTGTAAGCCTAGTACTTACTGTATCAGTCTCTTTTGTTGAACTGCTAAGTTACGGGGACGTAAACACACCAGCATCGGTTGTCAAGTGATGCTGGTGGGGACAAACACAGACACACACACACACACATATATAAAAATATATATACGATGGGCTTCTTTCAGTTTCTGTCTACCAAATCCACTCACAAGGCTTTGGTCAGCCCGAAGCTATAGTAGAAGACACTTGTCCAAGGGATGCCATGCAGTGGGACTGAACCTGGAACCATGTAGTTGGTAAGCAAGCTACTTACCACAATGCCATGTGTGTGTGTGAATGAATGTATTTCTTTGTGTTTATGTTTGTTCCCCATCACGGCTTGATGACAGGTGTTGGTGTGTTTATGTCCCTGTAACTTAGCAGTTCAGCAAAAAAGACCAGTGGTGTAAGTACCAGGCCTATAAAAAAAATAATCACTGGGTTGATTCATTCAATTAAAATTCTTCAAGGTGGTGCCCCAGCATGGCCACACTCTAATGACTGAAACAAGTAAACAAAAAAATGCATATATACATGCATATCTGTGTGCATGTGTGTCTATACATGTATATGGATACATGTGTGTGAGTGTGAGAGTGTGTGTGTGTGTGTATGTATATATATATACATATATATATATATATATATATATATATATATATATATATATATATTGCGCTGGTATGGACATGTGGTGAGAATGGAGGAGGATAGCTGCGTGAAAAAGTGCCACACCCTAACAGTTGAGGGAACCCGTGGAAGAGGTAGGCCCAGGAAGACCTGGGCTGAGGTGGTGAGGCAAGACCTTCGTACATTGGGCCTCACCGAGGCGATGACTACGGACCGAGACCTTTGGAAATGGGCTGTGCGTGAGAAGACCCGGCAAGCCAAGTAAGATCGTTGCCAGTGCCCCTGGACTGGTTCTTGTGCGGGTGGCACATGAGATGCACCATTTTGAGCGTGGCCGTTGCCAGTACCGCCTGACTGGCTCCTGTAGGATTTTCGAGCGAGATCGTTGCCAGTGCCCCTGGACTGGCTTGTGCGGGTGGCACATAAAAGACACCATTTCGAGCGTGGCCGTTTTCGTGCGGGTGACACGTAAAAGCACCCACTACACTCTCTGAGTGGTTGGCGTTAGGAAGGGCATCCAGCTGTAGAAACTCTGCCAAATCAGACTGGAGCCTGGTGTTGCCATCCGGTTTCACCAGTCCTCAGTCAAATCGTCCAACCCATGCTAGCATGGAAAGCGGACGTTAAACGATGATGATGATGATGATGATATATGTATGTATGTATATGGATACATGTGTGTGAGTGTGTGTATATATATATATATATATATATATATATATATATATATATATATATATATATATATATATATATATATATATATATTTATATATTAGTGTGTGTTTGTGCATATCTGTAGCCTGTATTTGTGTTTATTTACCTGGAGCCAGAAGAGGGAAACTTATATTAGTACCTGTCACCTTTCAACGATATAAAATATATTTATTTGGTGACATTATTTCAGATTGAGTTTTATATCACCAGATAATGTGTCATCGCTGTATGACGTACATCAAGATAGGTTGAGCACGTACAGAATACATTCGTATACTTGGACATAATGCCTATAGCCTTGGGCATGAAATTTAAACGCAGGAAATTTAAACTGGGAAGGGGCTCGCTGTTTATCTACCTGTCTATCTGCTTGCCTACCTGTAACTACGTACCTGTCTCTACGTAAAAGTCCATCTATCTGTCTACCCATCTATATCTATCTGTACTTCTTTCTCTATATCTCTCTCTGTCTATTTTCCTATCTGTCTGACAGTCTGTCTATTTATTTTATGTCTATCTATCTATCTATCTACTTATTTATCTCTCTCTTTCTCTCTTTCTTTATATTATATATATATATAAATATATATATATATATATATACACACACTGCTTAACAACCAGTACTGGTTTGTTTACATCCCCATAAATTAGCACTTCAGCGAAAGAGACCAAATGAATGAGTAACAGACTTTAAAAAACAAAAAAGGTATGTAAGTACTGGGGTTGATTTTTCAGACTAAAACTCAAGGCAGTGCCCCAGCATGGCCACAGTCAATGACTGAATCAAATAAAAGAATAAAATAATGAAATATATAAAATTAACAATGAAAACAGCCTCCATGTCAAAGTCATTAGAGTCTAAAAGAAACCAGAACTTGAGGATGGATTTTCTGAAGGTAGAACACAGAGTGTGAAGCTCTTGTATTTTTTCTTCATTTACTGTTTGTTTGCTCGTTACTGCTGATATTAATGAGACTTAAGCATCTCATCTTCTGCTATGCAAGATATGAAGACTGGTGCTGCTGTGGCGTGATTGGTAGGTGTGCAGTATTATTCAGGCAGCAGTTTCTGTTTTGATTTGTGAAAATTTATTATTAGTTAGGTAGGGGGTTGGGGTATGACGTGGGCCCCCAAGGAACTGGTTAGGGTGTTTGTCTTCCAAACAGGTAACTGCACAGCATAAATAACTTTCAGCAGGAACAGATGTCTGTGTATATGGAGGATATAAAGTTCTTTGAGTATGTTTTCTGTTGAGAAATGAAAATGGGGGAATGTTACATATAGTGCCTCTGCTGTGTCAGCCAAATATGTATATTTATGTATACACTCACACATACGTACACATACACGCACACAAATACACATGCACCTATATATATATACATACATGCATATATATATATATATATATATATATATATATATATATACACACATTCATTCATACATATATACACATATATATATAAATACATATATGCATATATATATATAAATACACACATATATATAAACATGCATACATATATATATATATATATATACACACACACTTACATAAATACATACACACACTTACATAAATACATACACACACATACATATATATATATATATATATATATATATATATATATATATATAAGGGCATAGATATTTTGTTCATACTTACATCCATGCACACGTAAACATATATACACATATCTTTTGTCTTTTACTTGTTTCATTCATTAGAGTGTGGCCATGCTGGGGCACTGCCTTGAAGAATCTTACAGTCAAATGAACTGAACCCAGGACATATTTTTTAAAAGCCTGGTACTTGTTCTATTGAGCCGTTTTGTCATATCAGCAAGTTATGGGGACAGAAACACAACAGCCATAGTTGTGAAATAGTGGTGGGGGACAAACACAGATACAAAGACACACACATACATGCAATGGGCTTCTTTCAGTTTCCGTATGTCAAATCCACTCACAAGGCTTTGATTGGCCCAATGCTATAGTAGAAGACACTTGCTTCCCAACCACATGGTTGAAGAAGTAAACTCGTTTACCATACCCCTATGCTTACATTCCGTGTAACCATCAATCAACCACATATCCACAATTATTGCTGATAATATCACAAATATCAGAAAAATCACATTAGAATCGTCCCCAAAGAGATTAAGCCATTGAATTCTCTATCTCTCTCTTTCTCTCTCTCTCTCTCTCTCTCTCTCTCTCTCTCTCTCTCTCTCTCTCTTCTATATTATTTTCTTCCTGTTCTTCTTTTTTCTTTTGTTCTCCGCACCGATCACCAGATGAGTTACCATAACCTAATTTGCTGGTGTCCTTCAAGATGTAGTTTGAAGAATTTATCACAGTTCTAATGAAATTTGGTTCTGTTTCTGAAGATATGATGAGGATAAATGGTGTAAATGGCTTGGAATGTCTGCTAGACAGACGTTTAGTTCCAATGGGGAGATTCTTCTTTGTAGAAATGTCAAACTTATCTGTTCTAACTGATCTCTTCCAGTGTTAAATGGTATTAGCGCCGGCTTAGCTTATTCTTTACCAAATAACATGTTTACACTCACACACACATGCATGAATGCACATATGCACACACACACACAAACCAACACACACATACCCACACACACATGCATACATATGCACAAGCGCACACACACACAAATAAACACACATCCACACACAAACACACAGACACAAGCAAACACACACTCACACAAACAAACATGCATACACACAGACACAAACACACACGCATACACGCAAACACACACACACATGGGTACATGTGCATGCACACACATCTCACACATCCTCATGTACATATACATATGTATGTGCACCTATATCTGCACATGTGCACTCACACACACACACACACTCTTACACTGTCACAAACACACATACATTTTCCTCTACACACATACATGTACATACATGCCTTGCAAACGCTCATGTACATGTCTACTACACATGTGGCAAATTCTGTCTATGGGTGTGTTTGTGGAGTTGTTAGCTGACTCCTCCTGCTGTCGATGGTGGTGGAGATAGTATCGGTG
>NC_142948.1:4129508-4137008 GCF_046866305.1 Octopus bimaculoides | reverse complement strand
AAAAAAATTTCTTAGAAATGAAAACATAATAATAATAATAATAATAATAATAATAATAATAATAATAATAATAATAATAGAAATAGTAGTAGTAGTGGTGGTGGTGGTGGTAGTAATACATGTAGTAGTAGTAGTAGTAGTAGTAGTAGTAGTAGTAGTAGTAGTAGTAGTAGTGGTAGCAGTTGATGTTTAAAATGTGAAATGTGAGTGCTGTTGAATATTTGGAAGTTTATTTTATCGGAATTTCTTTAGATTATGGTATAAGAAGCTTTGTCTGTGATATATGGTGTATTCTTTGAAAGAATCTTCAAGTTTCATGTCTACAGAGTCTTGGGGATTATATGATCGATCTAATCAGCCAATAACACACACACACACACACACACATGCGCACACATATGCATATATGTATGCATATATACATTTGTATGCACTTGTGTGTATGTGCTTGTATTGTTTGTATGTGTATCTATACGTGTGTATATATATGTGTATGTGTTTGTGTGTGTGTGTGTGTACATGTGTAGTTGTAGCTACAGAGGAATTTATATAAATGTATGTCTACGTGAATTTGGACATGTGTATGTGTGTCTGTATATCTGTGTATATGTGTGTGTATGTGTGTGTGTGTGTTTATATGCATGTGTGTGTGTATATATGTATGTGTGTGTGTATATCTGTGTGCGTGTGTTTATATATATGTGTGTGTGTATGTGTAGTATATATGAATATGTACTATATGTGTATGCGTATATATATAAATATGAGTGTTTGGAATATTTTATGCCACTATTTAAAGAAATATTTCTTCAAAAGAACAACTACTTCATGTTTTGTAGATAGAAATTGAACAAAACTGGAAAAGCAATTAAAAATCTTTGATCAACAAAATAAATTCAATAATTTTAAAAGGATTCAGGCCATATATGTGTGTGAGGGTGGGTATATTATATTTGTCTTTTCTGGGATTTTTATGGTTTTGCTTCCAATTCCAAGCTTCTTTTCGTTAATGTTTGTGTATTTTATAATATAAAATATATATTTTCAGAAAAAATACAAAAGTTTGTTAATTTTAGTTTAATGAAAATTGAACTCATATACCCATGCACAGACGCACGTACAGACAAATCTATATATATGTGCATTTATGTGTGTATAACAATGTTTGCATGTATACTTATATATATATATATATACATGAATGATACATACATACATACATACATGTATATATATATATAAATATATATATGTATATTTATATATAAATATATATATATCATTTATATATATGTATATGTATATATATATATATATCTTATATATATATATATATATATATATATATATATATATATATATATATATATATATATATATAGATGATGCATACATGCAAATATATATATACATACACATACATACATATATATATATATATATATATGTATATATGTGTACATATATATATTTATCTCTAAATGTATATATACCCATACAATAACATATACACATACATAGATACCTTCATATTTACATATATATATAACTATATTTTATATATATATATATATATATATATATATATATATATATATATATATATATATGTATGTATGTATGAATGTATATGCATATACATATATAAGCATATATTCATATACATAGATACATATATCATATATATATGAATATACATAAATATGTATTTATCCCCACACACACACACTCACACACATATATATGCATACAGATACATGTACACATACATATGTATATTACATCAATATACACAAATACGCAAACACTCACATACACACACACACACACACACACGCACACATATAATACTGCATATACCATATACATACACGTCCATGCACACGATAATTTCCATTGCGATATTTGATTTGTGATAAGAGTGGTCGTTTTGCAAAAATACCAATATTGGGAGTAGCGGCAAGAGGCTTAATAACCGATATCAAGTTGCTGTTACTAATATCGTATCTCGTTAACCATAAACTCATCTTTGCATTGAATGTAGCTAGCTTCATACATTTTGTGTATCTGATATGCGAGAGAGAGAAAGAGAGTCTTCCATGATATCTTCTTCGTGGTTGGTCTTTTAGGTTTCAGCTTTGTCTTCTTTCAGTCATTGGACTGCAGCCATGCTGGAGCACATTATGTAGAAATACTTACTCATATGAAGTGACCTAAATACTTCTGTTTTTTTTTTTTTTCAAGCCTGGTACATATTCTCTCAGTCTCGTATGCTGAACTGCTAAGTTGTGGGGACGTAAACAAACCAACACTGGTTGTCAAGTGGTGGTGGTGGTGGTGGTGGCGGGATCAAACACAAAGACAGACACATATAGATATATACACGTATATATCTAAAGGATTAAGGGTCTGTCCCAAGACATAGGTCCATAAGGCTGGTATCCCAAATCCTGGGATGTATATAACTCCACCCTGAACGGGACGCTGGCCTATTGCAGGTATGACTCATTCTGGCCAGCTGAGGGAACTGGAGCAGTGTGAAGTGAAGTGCCTTGCTCAAGGACACAAAACACATCATCCAGTCCAGGGATTGAAACTAAAATCTTGTGATTATGAATGCAACAACCTGACCACTCTCATGGTGATGATGATGATATTGATGATGATGATGATGATGATGACAGTGCTGATACTGTTGCTGATGTTGATGGTGATGATGATGATGATGATGATTGTGATGATGATGATAATGATGATGATAATGATGATGATGATGACTGTGATGCTCTATGTCAGACTGGCATCCTCCCTCACCTGGGTGGTTGTGAGGCAGCAGAGGAGATATACATCTCCTGTTTTCCATTAGTTGCTACGAAACCCGAGGTACGGAAGCACTAAGTTTTTGACAATCCTCTCCTCCTCCCCCCCTACCCGAAAGCTTTTCTCATACCCCCGAAGCAGAAGTACTTACATTTAAATTTACATTACAGACTTGACCCCTGGCATAAATCTCCAAGCGAAAAAAATAAATTTCGTAAAAGCCGACAGAAGACATATTTCATGGACTAACAGAACAGCTGCAACTGTTTTATGGAAATGTCTCGTTAAAATATATAAATAAACGAATACATAAATAAATTAGTAGGAAGATTGGTTTAGGATGGTTAGTCTAGCAATTACTAGGTAAAGAGTAGAACACGATGGTAGAATTATCGGCAATGAAGTTCAAAGTGGAAGGAGTGAAATGGTAAATGTGATGAAAGAATCTTACTTAAATATGAAATATTTATAACTTTGATGGCAGCCATAATGGGAATGGAGAGATGGAATAAAAAAGCATTTGGTTTTTTAGAATTAATGAGTAGGTTATAGAATGTGCTAGAATTTGACTTGAAGAATGTGTGTTTGTGTGTGTGTGTACGATTGCATGTGTAGGTGTGTGATTGCATGCGTGGCCTTGTGTATTCACGAGTTTGCCTAAATGTATAATATATAAGTATGTGTATATGCACGTATATATATATATATATATATGTATATATATATATATATATATATATATGTATGTATGTATATATACATATGTGTGTCAGTGTATGATTATGCATGGATGTATAAGCGTGTCTTTATACACATTTACATGTTGGGCAAGTATATGTATCTCAAAGAGACTCGTGTTTTAAAGACCATAGAGCTTGAGAAAAGGCTGTATTTATGTGTGGATGGTAGAGGGATCGTCACTGAGGAGAGGAACTAAGGTTGAAACAGCAGCGCCTGGTGATATCCCTCCTGTATTTTGAACAATCCCTGTGTTTTTTTGACATGCAAATCTCCTTGACAAATTTCGATGAAGCGAAATATTAAAATGTTACAGCTAATGTCATTCCACACTTGTATATGCATCATAAAGTCTGTACACAATTATATACATACACAAAGAATTAATGTATATGTATATATACACCCACATCGATTATGAAAGATCAAAGACAACAGCCCATGGGATGACACTTCAGACAGCAATAATATCCATCATTAAAAGAGTTTACATTACCTGTATCCAGAGTCACTTCACAAACGTTACATTAAGTGGAGAAGTAGCAGCAGTAGTAGTAGCAGCATTCATTGATATCATTTGTATATTTTTACCGTTAGTTTTTTTAGCTGTTTTTCTCCTTTGTCTATTTCTTTTATTTTTTTTTCTTACATTTTGACTTCCATCTCCTCCAGCAATTTTATACAATGTAAAGTTCAAATTTAAGAAATCTCTCTCTCTCTCTATCTCTCTCTCTCTCCATCTCTCTCTATCTCTCTCTCCATCTCTCTCTCTCTCTCTCCCCATCTCTCTCTCTCCCACCCCATCTCTCTCTCCCTCCATCTCTCTGTCTGTTTGTCTCTTTTTATCTATCTCTCTCCTTCTCTAGATTTCTCTCTCTTTCTGCATCTATCAGTCTCTACATCTCTCTCTCTCTCTCTCCATGCACATATATCCCATTCTCTCTTTCTACATCTTTCTCTCTCTCTCTCTCTCTCTCTATATATATATATATATATATATATATATATATATATATATATATTATATGGTTTTATAAAGAATAGAAACGAGATGAAGATATTTTATTCCTAAACTTATAATGTTTTTATTTGTTTGTGTGTGTTTGGTTTTTTTTTTTCGTTATAAACTTGAGGAATGGCCAGTATCCATGACCTTTACAAATGCACTGAGGCTGGTGAAATTTTGATGTCTTTAACGTTCAGTTTAAGCCATATACTAGTCGACACCTGTCTGCTGGAAAGCCTGGAGCAGAGACGAAACTCCAGAATTGGCAAGAAAAAACTAAAATGATTACGCACACACACATATATATATATTAAATTACAAGGGAAGAGAAATAATGTAATCACCTTCATTGGCTTACAGCTGTTTCTGCTATCAAATGCAGTGCACTCAGAGTTGAGTGCTTGTGCAACATCTATTCTATTGTCATTCAATAATTATTCTAAAGCATATGTTTAACGAGTTCTAACAACTGGTTATAAGTAATGCTATGCTGAAGTGAAACCATAACATATATATATATATTATTTGTTCCTGTCATTTGATTGTGGCCGTGCTGGAGCACCGCCTTTAGTTGAACAAATCGACCCCAGGACTTATTATTTGAAGTTTTTGAGAGTTTAGCGTCTCAGGAAGGTTGGGCCTTACTGATGAGAAGGCCAAAAGATCTGAGACCCAAACCTGATCAACCAACTGACTGACCAGCTACCCAACCCTCTTACTCCACCACCCATCCAACCCACCCACATGTAGAACTGTTAATAATGACCAAATGTCCACTTTGTCACCTTCAATGAAAAGAATTGAAGATTTACTATTCTGAGCAGAGAATGCATTAAGTAATCAATTAGACCACATGGTAATGATTTAGAATAACGAGTGTAACAGTGGTGGTGGTGGTGGTGAAGGTAATGGTGATGGCATTGGTGGTCATTGTGGTGACTGTGAGGTGATGGGTCCTTGTCTTAGCAATGAGGATAATGGCAGTGGTGTGGGAGATGATGGTGGCAGTGGTGGTGGTGGAAGTGGTGGTGGTGGTGGTGGAAGTGGTGGGAGGGGGGGCTGTGGTGGTGGCAATGGTAGTGGTTTTGGTGGTGGTGGTGGTGGTGGTGATGGTGGGGGCTGTTGTGGTGGCAGTGGTGGTGGTGGTGGTGGTTGCTATAGGTGTTGCCTTCCATTGATCAAATTAAACAGTTCGTTTGGCAGCAGCTAATTTTCACATGTGATAAATGGACCCCTGTTTCTCAATGTCAATCAAGCCAGATATTCTGCCTTCATCAGTATATTTGACACACACACACACACACACACATATGTGCATATAAGGCAGCGAGCTGGCAGAAACGTTAGCACGCCGGGCGAAATGCTTAGCGGTATTTCGTCTGCCGCTACGTTCTGAGTTCAAATTCTGCCGAGGTCGACTTTGCCTTTCATCCTTTCGGGGGTTGATTAAATAAGTACCAGTTACGCACTGGGGTCGGTATAATCGACTTAATCCGTTTGTCTGTCCTTGTTTGTCCCCTCTGTGTGTAGCCCCTTGTGGGCAGTAAAGAAATAACACGTGCATATGCTCGCTCACACATTTGCAAATACCTATACATGTCTGTGTGTTCAAGATATGATGGTGTCCTTTGTGTGGTCAGAGGCTGTGCTAGAAACAGCAGCCAAATGTCCCTCATTTACACACATAAACACATGCATACACACACACACACACACACAGATATATGCATGCTCATACATGCATGTGACTAATAAGGGTGGTCACTGGATATGCTAGAAACACCAGTCCAATATCCCTGAAATTGTACTCTGCAGATGGATGGATGGATGGACGGATGGACAGATGGATATGCAAATGTGAAACGAAGAAAATGAATGCTCAACACCACATTGATGGATAGAATTTCCTTATTTGTGTATTAAGGCTACCATTGGTTTCTGTTTCGTATCTATAATGGGGACGAACACCATTCTTCCATGTGATCAGCTTGAAAAGTTGTGAAGATATTACGATATTTTTCTTAACATGAAACCAATGGTAGCCTTGTTAATCCACAAATAAAGAATATATACATATACGCACACACATATATACATACATACACACACACATGCGCACATATGCGCACACACACGCATACACATACATATATGTACATGCGCACCCACACACACATATATATACATATACACACACACATACACACATACATATACACACACACACACACACACACAATAAGCTTCCAAACAGTTTTCCTGTTACCAAATTCACTCGCAGGGCATTGGTCATCCTGGGGTCTGTAGCAGAGCAGAAATCACTCTCCGTAAGTGCCATGCAGTGGGACTGAACCCCTAACCACACGGTTACAAAGTAAGCTTCATGAAGAATTAAGCCAAGAAATCTAAGAACAGAAGCTGTTTGAGATATATTTTTTATTTTATTTCACTTAAATTTTTTTGGAATTCTTTTATTTATTTTTTTTTTCCGTTTATTCCAAACTTCTCTTCATAACATTTCTTGTGGCAACCAAATCTTTTGGTTACATTTCTCTTTTTTTTTTTTTTGAATTTCTCTTTCTGAATTTTTGTTTTTAAGTTTTATAAAACCCCCAAAACATGAGATATTTGATTCCTAAATATGGAAGGGAAGCAGAGTTATATTAGACTTATCACAGATGTCTTATGTTCACGGGGCGGGAATGAGTAGGATCATTTCACCACCACCGCCATCATCATCATCATCTTCTTCTTCTTCTTCTTCTTCTTCTTCTTCTTCTTCTTCTTCTTCTTCTTCTTCTTCTTCTTCTTCTTCTTCTTCTTCTTCTTCTTCTTCTCCTTCTTCTTCATTCTCTCTCTCTCTCTCTCCACCTTGGGCTTCAGGAAATTTAGTTTCATTCATTCATACATGAAACTATTGATAATAAAAGATGCAT
>NC_142948.1:4119508-4122008 GCF_046866305.1 Octopus bimaculoides | reverse complement strand
TCAGCTGCCAAAAGTTAAGTAGTACCTATATTTCAAAAGGTCAGCTTTGTCACATTCTGTATCACCCTGAATCTTCCTGAGAACTACATTAAGGACATACGTGTCCATGGAGTGCTCAACCACTTGCATGTTAATTTCACGAGCAGGCTGTTCTGTTAATTGAATCAACTGAAACACTGATCATCATAACCAACAGAGTGCTAGTATGGACGTACTAGTTTTATTGTGCCCTAGGGATAAGCACGAGAAAACGGAGGACTAAAAAAAGCAAACCAACTGTTTAATAAACCAGCAAGAAAACCCTTGCATCTTTAGAGTTAGGCATGGAAGCAGTGCTGTCTTAAGGGATGGGCACACTGGATAAGTACTGACAGGTTTAGGGGCCTGATTCAGACCTATGTATGTTGTGGCTTGTTATTAATAGGGCTCAATGCATTAATTTTCGAAGGGACTGCTAAAGCAGCTAATATGGTCCTGTATGTGTCTATGAGAGGCTTCTTTTAGCTTCTGGTTACGAAATCCACTCCCAAGGCTTTGGTCAGCCAAGGGCTACATAGAAAACACTTACCCTAGGTGGTCCACAGTGGCACTTGAACACAAAATCACATGCTTGCAAGATGTACTTTTTAACCATGCAGCCAATTCTGTACTTATTTTGTGTGTGTACTTTTTTTTCTTCTCTTCCACTTCACATAAGTACTTTATGTTGGACATAAGTATTTTATGCACACTGCATTAAATATGCAAACATTAACTTCATTGTTTGTTTTTATTGGGGTTTTTTTTTTCTACCTGACTAAATAAAATAAAGAAGGTAAAAATGGCTCCTACTATTTCCTTCACACCTGACTGGTTACCGATAGAAATGCAAGAATTCACGCATAAAAAAAAAATCGATTTCTCCCATACCAAATAAACCGTGCCCCTACCTACCCCCTTTTTTTCATAAAAGCAAGAGAGTGCATTACAAGTCCAAGAGAAGAAATATTTGGATACAAAGAGAGACAGACAGACAGACAGACAGACAGAATGCACTCAATATTCTCGACCTCAAAGACAATATATTACCATTTCTTATTTTTGAAGCTATTGAAGGCTCCCTCTCCTTCCATCTTCAGCATTAAACAGGCCAGTGATCAAAAGACATTCCTCCCATGACCTTCCTGTCTTGTTTTGCCGCTTTTGTGTATGTATGTATATGAAGGCTCCATGTTGCCCGTTGTGCCTTCTTTATCTTCTTTTACAATAGAAACATTTGAAGAGCTTTCTGCTGCTGGTTCTAGCAGATCAAACAGTGACAGAGAGTGTTTCTTCACCATTTTCTTACCTAGCACCCCCCCCCCACTTTGGTTTCTGTTTCATTTTGCCAGACACCCCACTCCCCAAAGCCATTTGATGATTTTAAAATTATTTAGAATTGTAGCCTCTTACTCTTTTACTTGTTTCAATCATTTTAACTGCAGCCATACTGGAGCACCGCCTTCTCGTCAAACAAATCGACTCCTACACTTATTCTTTGTAAGCCTGGTACTTATTCTCTCAGGCGATAGTAGAAGACACTTGGCCAAGGTGCCACACAGTGGGACTGAACCCAGAACCATGTGGTTGGGAAGCAAGCTTCTTACCACACTGCCACTCCTGCTAAAATATTTTGTGTATTGTGAAAATAAAATCAATTTATTGCAGATAAATTTTGACTGCAAAATCTTATATGCTCCGCCAAGGGTCATGTGGTGTCTGGTTGAGAACCACCAAGAGAGGGAATCAATCATTTGCCTGTTAACAAATATGTTTATTTTGCACAGGTCGGATATGAATTGGTTTTTACTCTCACAAAGATTTTCTCCAAAGACTAAAGAATTGATGTCCAAATCTGTGAATGGAAGTGCTTCATATAAATTCATCTCAGTACCTCACTCCTCCTTTTCACATCTTGTGTAGCCATATCGATCTATTGGAAGTTGTTCAAAGACATGTCACCAGATAAATTGGCCTCCATCATTCATTTACCATTTTTTGGAAGTCTTATTTCTCTAAATATTGATATTCTAAAGTTTCAACATTCAGCAACTGATTTGGTAAGAAGCACACAAGATTATCCGACATTTCTCCGACAACTTTGGCCCTCTTTTTGAATTCAATATCTCTACCATTCCACAAAATGCAAGCTGGTAAAATCATTAGCATGCTGGAGCAAAATGCTAAGCAGCATTTCATCCATCTCTAGGCTCCGAGTTCAAATTCCACCGAGGTCAACTTTGCCTTTCATCCTTTTGGGGTCGATAAAATAAGTACCAGTTGAACTCTAGGGTCAATGTAATCAACTTTCCCCTTTCTCCTACCTTGCTGGCCTTGTGCCAAAATTTGGTACCAATATATCTACTCATGGACCTATTTCATCATCATCATCATCGTCGTCATTTAACGTCCATTTTCCATGCTGGCATGGGTTGGATGGTTTGACTGGGGACTGAGAAGCCAGGAGGCTGCACCAGGGTCC
>NC_142948.1:4109508-4114508 GCF_046866305.1 Octopus bimaculoides | reverse complement strand
ATCATCAATACCAGTATCATTCATGCCATTAGCATCACAATTATTATCACCACCATCATCACCACCACCACCACCACCATCTTCATCATCATCATCATCATCATCATCATCTTCATCATCACCACCATCATCACCATCATCTTCATCATCATCATCATCATCTTCATCATCATCACCATCATCATCATCGTCATCATCACCACCATCATCTTCATCATCACCACCACCACCACCACCATCATCATCATCATCATCATCATCATCATCATCTTCATCATCATCATCTTCATCATCACCACCATCATCATCTTCATCATCACCACCACCACCACCATCATCATCATCATCATCATCATCATCATCTTCATCATCATCATCTTCATCATCACCACCATCATCATCTTCATCATCACCACCACCACCACCATCTTCATCATCATCATCATCATCATCATCATCATCATCATCTTCATCATCATCATCATCTTCATCATCACCACCATCATCACCATGATCATCATCATCATCGCCTGATTCACCACTGATAAACAGCATCCTACCCATCGCCACCACCATCATCTTCCTCACTGCCTCCATCTTTCTTTTACCAAATAAAAAATACTTTCTGTTGCTCTTTTCCATTTCGGTACCCTGGTTGTTCCTTCACCACCACCACCACCACCAGCCCCCACTCTCTCTCTCTCTCTCCTTTTTTTTGTATCCATCCACCCGTCCATCACCTCCACCATTCTAAAGTCTCCCATTTTCTCCAACCTCCCACCCCGCCACTACCCCACTCCAGTACCACACCCTTCCTACATCTCTCTCTGTCTGTTGAATGGAAATTTCAATACAGAGAGAGAGAGAGAGAGAGAGAGAAAGAAAGAAAGAAAGAAAGAACAGAAAAAGAAAAACACATAAAGACAGAAAAAAAGTACATCAATTAAGATATAGAGGAGAACAGAAGAGTAAGACTTGCTAGTGATGGTGGTGGCGGCGGCGGTGGTGGTGGTTCGGCGGCGGTGGTGGTGGTGGTGGTGGTCGGCATCTTCATTAAATATCTCCTTAAAATTATTTTGTTTCCCTTGTTTTTTTTTTTTTGTTTTCTCTTCTGGGTTTTTTTTTTTCTTTCTTTATTTCTTTCTTTATATATATATATATTTTTTTTTTGGTCCTTTTGCTCGATTTGATTGACACAACCTTCCCCCCGCCCCCCCTCCCCCCCCCCCCCGACAGTCCTTCCACCCTTCATCTCTCGGTTTGAGACATCATTCGAAACAATGAACGAATGCAGAGAAATACATAAATAAACGGATAACGATAATAATGACGATGTCAATAATGATAATAATAATAATAATAATAATAATAATAATAATAATAACAATAATAACAATAATGATCATGATGACGATGATGATGATGATGATAATTGAGAAGGTGATCTACATAACCACTCACACATAGCTACACTCATACACATACATCTATATATATGTGTGTGTGTATGTATATATATATATATATATATATATATGTATGTATATATATATATATATGTATGTATATATATATATATGTATGTATATATATATATATGTATGTATATATATATGTATGTATATATATATATATATATGTATGTATATATATATATATATGTATGTATATATATATATATATATGTATGTATATATATATATATATGTATGTATATATATATATATATGTATGTATATATATATATATATGTATGTATATATATATATATGTATGTATATATATATATATATATATATATATACGCGTGTGTGCGCATATACATACACACCCACACACACATATATATATGTGTGTGTGTGAGTGTGTGTGTGCATGCACGTATGCAAATACTATTCATATAAGTTTCTTTATACCACAAGCACAAACTGTCATAACAGTTTCCGTAACCACATACACACACACATACATATGTGTATATGTATGTGTATATATGGTTGATGAGACACACACACACACACACACACACACAAACACACACACACATACATACATACATACATACATACATACATACATACACACATACATATAGATATGTATATACACACACATATAAAATATATGTTTGTATGTGTGAATATATTGTTGAAGAGACAGACAGCCAAATTGAATTATTTGTTTGGAATGGTTTTAGCAGATGGCTCCGATAGCCTCTAGATAGACCAAAACAATATAGAGACATTTAAATCTTCATCAGTGGTACAGTTGTCTCTTTGGCGCTAATTACTTTTCAGCCAAAAACTTCCCTTTCCTCTGCTAAACTTTGGCAGAACTTTCGATCATTACTTTGTTATTGTTTTGTTTTATACGAGCAGCGCCAAGTCTCACCCAAAGACCTCAAGTAACGCCAAGTTGGATGTTTTTCTATGGGTATTATTTATAATTAGCAATGATACATTACAGGGAAATGGTACCAAACCTGAGAACTAACATTGTTAGATTTGTAATCTTTAAATTTTGAAAAAGTTCTAAGAGAATCAGGTATTTTCAAGTTGACAGTATTTTTCTTGGGTTGTGGGCAGTAACCACGAAACCAATTCTTTTGTAGTTTTGATACTCTGGAATTTCCTGGTATCTGGAAATAATGTTTCAGAGCATCATTTGGAATTATCCTCTAAGCTTCAATGATCACAGAGAGAGTTGTTGTTCTTAAAAACACATATTTTTGAGACCATTATTTCAAGATCTTTATATTTTCTTAACTTTGCAAATGTTTTTACAGATGTGCTGCAGTCTGCTGGTGTTGACATATCCATGAGCAGATGTGTTTTGTCAACATGGTCTTTTTAACCACAATGTCTGGTTTATTGTTCTGAACAACTTGATTGGTTTTGAAAACCAAATCATTCTCAAATGAGTGCTTCCTCTAGTTTTTGTTATTCTTAAGACACTAGGTTTCAGAGGAAATTTAGCTGCTATTTCTGTCAGATTACATGCCAATGTAGTGACTTCTTTTCTTAGCTGAATGAGATCCTTCATTTTCTTGGTTCTAGTGACTGGTGTCTGTTTTCTTGGCCATTTCTTAATATATTGACTTCGCTCTGCATATGAACACACACACACTCACACACACACACACACACACACACACACACATACACACACACACACACACACACACACACACACACACATATATATATATAGAGAGAGAGAGAGAGGAGAGTGAGAGCTACATAGACACACACCAACATTAATATACATACATGTGTATATATATATATATATTTATATATATATCTTCATCTTCGTTTAACGTCCGCTTTATATATATATGCATATACATACTATCATCATGCACACATTCACACAAGCACATACAAGCATACACAAGCATGTATATATATATATATATACATAATGTAATAATAGGCCGGAAAGGCTTCTCATGTATTTATAGATCTCTTTTCTTCAGATTAAGGAACTAATAAAATTGCCAAACTGGTCAGCGCAAGAAATAAAGAAGAAAACAAACAAACACCTATAAACTCCAGCCTCCTTCTTGCCCTTCTCTATTTTCATTCTGCAGACAATTTCATTCGGAATATCTTCTTCTCGAGCAGTTATTTTGTGTCGATATATGACCAGGGATGGTTTTTTTTTAAATGAGGTTAGAATTTACCATAAAAGAGGTGCCACTGCTTGCTTTCTTCCTTTCTTTTATTCTCTCTCTCTCTCTCTCTTTCTCACTCACTCTCTCTCTCTCTTTCTCACTCACTCTCTCTCTCTCTCTTTCTCACTCACTCTCTCTCACTCACTCTCTCTCTCTCTTTCTCACTCACTCTCTCTCTCACTCTCTTTCTCACTCACTCTCTCTCTCTCTCTGTTCCTTTTGTTCAGTCTTTTCTTTCTGTTTTTCCATCTCTGTTTCTTTCATTTAATCATTCTTATTTCACTGTCTCTATTTTCTTCCTTTCATTATATACACACACACACACACACATATATATATATATATAAAGAGAGAGAGAGAGAGAGAAAGAGAGTCATATACACACACACACACACAAGCAATTATATCCTTACATATATATATGTGTATGTATATATATATATATATATATATATATATATATATATATATATATATATATATAATTATCTATGTATCTATACATATATGTATGTATGTATGTGTGTATATATATATATATATATATATATATATATATATATACACACACAGGTATATAATTATATATATATATATATATATATATATATACGCACGTGCATGTGTATGTGTCTGCGTCTGTGTCTATATTTGCCATTGGTGAGAAACGTAACCTATTCAAGGACACATGATTCGTTCTCAGACATTTCAAAGCCCTTGTTGTTGTTGTTGTTGTTGTTGCTAAGAAAAGAAAGACACTTTCAGAATTAATCTGCGATTCTGCTTTAGCTGGAAGATCACAAGAAAAACGGTGGAACTTCCCAATGCTCCGAGGCACCAAAAGAGTGTCAGATTCGGAAACGGAATTAAAATCTGTTTGCCATCAACGAGTAGACTGTGTTGTGAATGTAAACGAAAGTGGCTGTGTGGTTAAGGTATCCGACTACTGACCATAGTGTCCCAGGTTCAAATCTAACGGCTGCAACTATTGTTTTTTACTCTGTTAAACATACTGCGTAGCTTTGAATGTTCTCCATATAATTACCAAAAAAATAACGAGCAATGAAATTAGGAATTTGTCTATGATTAATAATAATATTTTATTCTTCACTCCATATTTCTCTCTCGTTAGCTTTTTTAATACTCCTAGCATTAAAAATTATTAACAGAAATTTCGCTGTTAATAAAGCTTTCTACTATAGTCCCAAGGCCTGAAATATTGGGGGGAGGGCATTGGTCCCTTACATCAACCCCCAGTACTCAACTGATACTTATCCTATCGACCCCGAAAGGATAAGTGGCAAGGTCCTGCTCAGGGGATTTG
>NC_142948.1:4099508-4104508 GCF_046866305.1 Octopus bimaculoides | reverse complement strand
AAAAAAAACTGATGACTGTCATGGTGATGATGACGATGACAACAACGACAATGACGATGATGATTCCTCTAATTAGATCTATTATAATCTATTGATTGCATTTCAGAATGAATTTAATGGCTGAATGTTTTAAATATGAAAGACAGAATGAAAGGAAGAAAATTAAGATTTTTCGTTTGGAATGAAACATTTAACAGTTTTTATTTCATAATCACGTTATTTACGAAGACTTCTTAACTTCATCTTCTAGTTTCATTATCATCATTATTATCATCATCATCATTATTCTTATTATTATTATTATTAATATTTTGTCCAAAACAAACCTATGTCCTCTGATGTTTATTTTTAGCAGTTTTTGGAACAATTCTTGAATAGAACTTTTACTAGTATTCTTCAGAATCTCTGTTATACTTGCTTTTTTTTTTGTTTTGTTTTTTCTTTGATGAAAAAAAAAGTTCTTAATTAAATTAAATCAAATGAAAATCATGTATATTGATAAATACCAGAATTTTATTGAAGAATTCTGTTGAAAAATGAGGATTGGCTCAAGACGAATTTCGAAACAGGAAAAATCAAAACAAAAACAAAAATTAACAGAAAATATGTAAACAAATCAATAAATATGATAGTTCAATGGTTTTAATTTGGAAGAGATTAACTTGAAATAAGCTCCAAAAATATATTTTTGTATAAATTTATCACAAAATTAACTCTATTTCTTCTCATGCTTCAAATAAATTATGAACCTCTCTCTCTCCTTCTTCTCTCTTTCTCCTCCCTCTCTCTTCTTTTCACTCTCTCCTCTCTTCTTCTTCTCTCTCTCTCCTTCTTCTCTCTTTCTCCTCCCTCTCTCTTCTTCTTTTCACTCTCTCCTCTCTTCTTCTTCTTCTCTCTCTCTCTTTCTCTCTCCATTTATATCTATATGTGTGTATGTATATATATATATATATATATACATATATATATATATATAAGTTCAAAAAAAGACAAAAAACAATAGCAAGAAAGTGAGGACGTGATACGGATAGTGTTATTAGACGCTCGGGAAAGGAAAGAGAGAGAATGCACAGACACATATATATGATGTATATGCATATATACATATATATATAAGTATATATAATAAAGATTTGGATAAACACATATGTATCTCTCTCTCTCTCTCTCTCTCTCTATATATATATATATATATATATATATATATATATATATACACACACACACATATATACATTTATATACACATGTAGATATATGTGTGAGTGTGTGTAGATGTGAAGATTCCTTTACCATGTCTGTTTATCTCTTTATTGTGTGTGTGTATGTGTAATTGTATGTGTAGTTCTATGTATGTGGTTGTTCATACATGTGTTGTTTGTTTATCGTTTTTGGCTCTTCTTGTTTTATTTTGTTTTGTTTTTTTTGTTTGTTTCATTTTTCATTTTTTTTTTTTTTTTACTTATATTTCTTCATTTCGTTCTTTGTTTTATAAATTCTCCAGTTTCGTAAGAGATTCTTTAATAAATCCTTTGATAGCGAAAACATTAAATACCAAAAACCAATTCCAGCTCCCCCGCTCCCCATCCAGCTCCCCATTCCCCCTCAACCCCCCCCCTCTCAAGAAAACAAAGAATAGAATAGCCTCTTGATTTGTGAATCTAGAAGATAGCACGATGATGACGATGTTGCTGGTGCCGCCCTCTACTGTTAGACCTATCTCCCAGATAATATGTTACACACCTGAAATTTTTGGTTCAATTCCAGTCATGTGATGTAATTCAACATATGTTTAACATTTGTGAAAATACTTGTTGTTATCTAGACATAACCCCCTGCCACCACTACACACCACTACCCCCCTCCCACACACACACACACCATTTACTCCTCTTCCTTTCCCCCCTTTACTTTCTTTCATGTATTTTCCACCCGGCACAGCGCATTGGCAATTTATTTTTACAATGATGATGACATGGCAGATTAACGAAGATCATCATCATCATCATCATAATAATCTTCATAATGATTATTTTTGGGGGTTTGGTAGGATTTATGTGGGTAACGGGTTACTACCTGTAACCCTAGGTATCCACAAGTTTTCAGCTGTCTTTCAAGTGCTTAGAAACCTCAGGATAATCCTTGCTGTCCCTTATTATTATTATCATCATCATCATTATTATTATTATTATTATTATTATTATTAGTAGTAGTAGTAGTAGTAGTAGTAGTAGTAGTATTATAGAAGGCAGATGTTAAATGATTATTATTATTATTATTATTATTATTACCCTCATCTTAAAGGTGGTGAGCTGACAGAAACACTAACACGCCAGGCAAACTACTTAGTGGTATTTCATCCAACTTTACGTTCCAAGTTCAAATTCCACGAAGGTCAACTTTGCCCGGTCAAACCGTCCAACCCATGCCAGCATGGACAATAGACGTTAAATGATGATGATGATGATGAATAGCTAATATGTAACCATATGTATATAAATTGATTTCCCATTAACAGCCAATTTTGAAATTTTATGCTGTGAAATATTGCTTGACATTTTGACCACTTCATCCTTTGACCCTGGTTTCATTTACTTTTTTCAGATCTACACAGACTGGGCCAACCACTATTTAGAGAAAGCTCACAACAAGCGCTTCATTAGCGACCTACAACAGGATGTCGGGGATGGTGTCCTTCTGGCTGATGTCATAGAAGCTGTCAGTAAGTAAACTCTTCTCCTTATATTGAGAGAAAAAAAAAATTACAAATGAAGAGAGAGGCCCGAGAGGCTGCCTATCATGGTTGTGCCAGTCATGGTTGTGACCACATGTGGTTTCTGGCCCCACCTCTTGATTTGAACTTGGCAAAATTGGAATAACAGAAGCACATCTGAGATATGTGCCACAGGAGGTGGAGTAGCTATTGCAACAAGTGTCGCTGGTCGTTCTCTATGGCAATGCCAATGTAGTCTTGACCATGTGGTCTTGACCATGTGGTCTTGACCATGTGGTCTTGACCATGTGGTCTTGACTAAACCCGCCATGTATTATGGGGTGCGTGGTCTGTTGCTCCCTCCCACTCCATCTTCTGTTGCTTGATACCCACCTGTTTTTTTTTGTCCTTTTGTTTTGTTTATTTCTTTCTTTGTAATTGAATTGTGAGGGAAAAAAATTATATCATTTAATTTATTTGCATAAACAAGCACAGCAAGGCTACATCAAAAAGGGGGTATGAGACGTTTTGGCACAGCTGTTTTGGTGCCACCTTTTTTGGCATCAGTCGCCTCAATGTTTCTCTCATTCTCTCTATTTTTCTCTCTCATTCTCTCTCTCTCTCTCTCTCTCTCTTTCACTTTATGCCTGTCAGTTTATTTCTCTTCATGAGTATGGAAGAGAAGGAAGGTGTTTATGACAGAGGTGTTCAATTAAGAAATTCTAATGGCTCACTGGTTAGGGTATTCTACTTAGTATCGTAAGGTCATGAGTTCAATTCCAGGCAGCATGTTCTATCCTTGAGCAAGACACTTTATTTTACATTGATCCACTCCACTCAGCCAGCAAAAGCGAGTAATACCTGTAATTTAAAAGGGTCAGCCTTGTTACACTCTGTGTCACACTGAACCTCCCTCAGTACTACATTAAGGGTACGCATGTCTATGGAGTACTCAGCCACTTGCATATTAATTTCATGAGTAGGTTGTCCTGTTGATCGGATCACCTGGAACCCTTATTTCTGTAAGCAACAGAGTACCAGCTAATGTCTCTCTCTGTCTCCCTTTCTCAGTCTTTCTATCTGTTTTGCATATTTCTGCATACGTGTGCATGTGTGTGCATTTTCTTATGCATGACAGTCATATATGCACAACATGGTGATCTCATATCAAGATAAACAGCACGTGACCTTGCAGGTGGGGCCCAGTTAGAATTTTCTTCCGGCCGAGTAGTCCGTCCCACTCAAAAGGTCCCTGGAATAGGGATTCTTTAAGGATGATGAACGAAACACCTATGCTTCCATAGGTGAATTATTCAAACCCCTAAGATTTCCTCTCGACACATGGCTATGATGTTCCCCCACTACTTCTGCTCGTGATCAGAGATGCACATATCGTCAGCCATTAAGGGACATACTCAACTGGTTATGGTCAAACAACTGACAAGCAAATCTGTGGTATTGAGCAGAATATTTGCTGTAACCCATCTTTTATACCAAGACA
Source organism: Octopus bimaculoides (assembly GCF_046866305.1). Taxonomy (NCBI): domain Eukaryota; kingdom Metazoa; phylum Mollusca; class Cephalopoda; order Octopoda; family Octopodidae; genus Octopus; species Octopus bimaculoides. The sequence goes on along the minus strand of NC_142948.1, from coordinate 4,100,294 downwards.
AAACAATGTACATGATAACACTTCCATTTAGTTAAGATCAGAAGCCATGAGAGCCACTGCCTGGTACTGCATCAGGGTATTTATTATTATTATTATTATTATTATTATTATTATTATTAATATTGTTATTATTATTTATCAATCTAAGCAACACGCATCTGCCCGAAAATCCCTCATTTCTTCCACTTACACAAACACGCACAAGCACACACACAACAAAGACACACAAACACACAAAAGCACAAAGCTACACATACACACACACACACGCACATACACACAAGCACAAAGATACACACACACACACACACACTCACAAGCACAAATATACACACACACACACACACAATCACAAAGACACACACACACACAAACACACAAAAGCACAAAGACACACATACACACACACACACACACACACACGCACAAACACAATTACAAAGACACACAAGCACACACACTCACAAGCACAAAGACACATACACACACATGCATTTCCAAGCAATAAAACCAGATTAAAAGCGAGTTTGTTCAGCATACTGGAAACGAATATAATCTAAGGAAGGTTAAAAGTGATAACATTGAAAATATACCAAAGTGAATTTATCTTTCTGTTGATGTCATTAATTTTATCAATAAGTAAATATGTCACAATGATAAATGCTTATCGTCCCTTTTAGGTTGTAAGTGGGGAATTATCCAATAGGATCATTCGGAAAAATCAGCTTGGAAATGGAAATTCGGATAAAATGTCGGAATTTAAGACTATTGGATTTATTAAGATCC
>NC_142948.1:4084508-4094508 GCF_046866305.1 Octopus bimaculoides | reverse complement strand
AAGTTAAATGGAAGTCCAAGCATTAGTAAACTGCTGATTCTTTGTTTAATCTTTGTCACAGAATGTGTGTGTGTGTGTGCGAGTGTGTGTGTTTATGTAAGTATATGTTCTCTTTTCACATTTCTGAAAATAACCCACTTACCATCTCTTTGATACAAATAGCTCTCTACCTCCTCCTGCTCCCCCTCCACCTACCTCACATTTCCTCTCTTTTTCTCACCATTTCTCTCTCATTTCCTCTCTCTCTCTCTCCTTTTCTCTCTCTCTCTCTCTCTCTTGTATTATTCCTCTTCTTTCTTTCCAATGAAACATGTGACTAAGTGCGGTTTATGATCCACACCTTTCTGCAACTTTAGGCAATCCTGAGTGATTCTGAGATCTTTCAGAAAAGCTTTGTCTATTTAAGCTGTTGCCACCACCGCCACCACCACCATCATTATTATTATTATTATCATTATTAATATTACTATAATTATTACTATTATTATTTTCAGTTATTATTACTGTCACTACTACCACCACCACCACCAACAACAACAACAACACTACTACTTCTACTATTGTCACTATTACTCTTGCCATTGTTATTATTATTATTATTATTTTTATTATTATTATTATTATTATTATTATTATCATTATTATCATCATCATTATTATTATTATTACTATTATTATTATTATTTTGCCATTATTATTATTATTATTATTATTATTATTATTATTATTATTGTTACCATCATGGTAGCAATATTAACTGTGATAGTAGCAATATCAATGAAAGTCGAAATTTTAATGTCATATAAAATAATTTTAAAAAAAGAAAACGTGTTTTTCTTAAAACCATTTTTATCTTTGTATTTCTCTCTCTTTTTTTTGTTTTTTTTTTACCTATTTTGGTTTTTCTTTATTTCTTTAAAACCGTTTTTATCGTTATTTTTATATTTCAAGAATCACTCGTGGTTCAACACACGCATTTCGCGAAAATGCCCGATTCTTCTACATAGATTGGAATATTGATTACACATCTAGAAATCCGAAAATCCGAAAAACGTAGCATTTTAAGGTGTTTCCAAGATAAGGGAAAAGGGGGTGGGGGTGTAGCTCTTTTTTTGTGTTTTTCATTTTTCTCTTTTTTTTTTTTTTTTTCGAAAGACTCAAATCAAAGAAAGAAATAAAAGAAATTCACTATCAAAGACAGAAAGTGCTTATTCTCTCTCACACACACACACACACACACTCACAACTCAAACATGCATTGACATGCATATACATAAATGAACACATAGACACACATTCACACACACATAGACATTCACACATACAAACACATACAAATACACACACATGCAAATACACACACACACACACACACACAGCTTGCGTAGGTGATTGTGCCGTGAAATCTCACAGTGTACCCAGCAAACTGTGACAATAATTCAGGGTAGTGAAGAATTCACGGAAAGTAGGGCAGTTGTGATGCTGAGGTGGTATATTACAAATCATAGAGTTGTGAGTTCCAATCTTACTGTTGCCATTATGAGGAATTTTACCCTTTTTGTTCCAGTTGTTGTCTATGATTTGGCAACTATGTCATAATACAAGGTGGTACCAAATGGTCATTAATCATCATCGCTTAACGTCCGTTTTCCATGCTGGCATGGGTTGGATGGCTCGACTGGGGTCTGGGAAGCCAGGAGGCTGCACCAGGCTCCAATCTGATCTGGCAATGTTTCTACAGCTGGATGCCCTTCCTAACGCCAGCCACTCTGAAAGTGTAGTGGGTGCTTTTTACATGCCACCAGCACAGAAGCCAGTCAAGGTGGTGCTGGCGTCAGCCACGTTCAGAAAAATATGGTGCTTTTTACGTGAGTTAATTTTAATATAAAATAAGTTATTTACCTAAGTTTTAACATCATCTCCTTCGAAATAGTCCCCTTGTGCAGCGATTCCCTGGTCTCAGAATTCCTGCCACTTTTGGAATCCGGCCTGGAAGTTGTTTTCTGTAAATGAGTCAAGGATCTTCTGCAATTCGCTCTTAATCTCAACCACAATGTTAAAACAGAAACTTTTGAGCTGCATTTTCATCTTGGGGAAGAGGTGGATGTCCGCAGGTGCTAAATAGGGCAGGTGCAGGAGCAACGCCATGTTGTCTTTGGCAAGAATCTCACAAGTGAGGAGAGCTCGGTGACAGAGTGTATTGTTGTGGTGAAGAATCCATTTCTTTGCAATCCACAGATCCAGTCACTTTCACCGAATGTCCTCCTTCAAATGTTTCAAAATGTCATGGTAGAACTCTCAATTGAATTTCTGGCCTTGGGGGACAAATTCTCAGTGGACGCTTATGGTAGGTCTTCCAGATCACTCCTCATCTTCCAGGGACGTTCTTCTCATGTCGTGCCGACTCCTAAGGACCAGTTTCCCAGTTTCATGGCACATATATTCCCCACCTGGATGGGACACCAGTCCCTTTCAGGATTACTCCTTTTTGCTAGATGAGGGGACTGGAGGAAAGTGAAATGAAGTGTCTTACTCAAGGACACAACACATTGCCCAGTCTAAGAATTGAGACCACAATCCCCTGGATGGGACACTGATCCATCACAGGATGACTCCTTCCTGAGAGCTGAGGGGACAGGAGCAAATTGAAAATAAAGTGTCTTGCTCAAGAACACAACGTATCACCCAGTCCAGGAATTGAAACCACAACCTTACGATCATGAATCCAACACCTGAACCACTAAGCTACATACCTCCACCAAAAACCTCACATGGACCCCCCAGGGATCATGTGGGACCCCGGTTGAGAGTCACTGGTTCAGATGTAAGCCCCTTTTTTTTATATTGATGTACACCGACTGAAACCTCGTACCATTTTCATTAAACTGAGACTTTGATTGAAATTTCAAACTGAATTTGAATATTTCAATGTGGGCAGTCCTGGATGGATTGGCATTAAAAGGGTTTTTAAGAGATCTCTGTAGAAGAAGATAAGAATTTCTGCTCAGATATCTCCAGCATCATCACCATGGATACAAACGGTATCTGTGACACTTTTGAAAACCGGAGCTGAAGCGATTTGGCTCTCATTCAATTGAAATTGCAAATAACTAGCTATAATAAAACTGAAGTTGGTTTTCCTGTCAAGACTTCTGTCTCCTGTGAACAATTTTCAATAATAATAATAACAACAACAACAACAACAACAATAATAATAACAATAATAATAATAATAATGATAAAAATAACAATGATAATGATAATAACAGCAATATGCATGATGATGATGATGATGATATTGATAATAATAATAATAATAATAATAATAATAATAATAATAATAATGGTGAATAATTTTCTTGGTTTGCCTCTCTAGAATTGATATTCTTCAATAGCTTTCAGTTACTGGAAATCTTGAAAATAGTTTATAGTACTGAAGGACATCAGTCACCTCCTCCTCCATACCACCACCGCCACCACCACCACCACCATCATCATTATCATCAACACCAGCTTCTGAATTCCGCCCCCACCCCCACCCATAACTACTGCAACTATTTCCATTGCATTTTACCAATTTTATTAAGAATTATTTTCCCCATTCTTTCGAATTTTCATTTCCCTACCGACTGTGTAACAAAGTGGTGGTATTTAACCCCAGGCACGCTTTGTCTGAACAGTCCTATGATCACAAGTAAGCCTTGTACCTGTGACTGTTAGGTCTTTTCTTTCTTCAGGAACCGTGTTCAATCGAGGTTTTTTAGATATGATTTCTTTTTAAGATAGCAGAGTGTAAGTTAGCTGCAACTTGGCTGCTAGTTCTAGCAGACTAAAAGATCACATAAAAACTACCGTACAGACACAGGAGTCGGTTGTGTGGTAAGATGCTTGCTTCTTAACCACATGGTTCTGGGTTCAGTCCCACTGCATGACACCTTGGGGCAAATGTCTTCTACTAAAGCCTCAGGCTGACCAAAGCCTTGTGAGTGGATTTGGTAGCTGGAAACTGAAAGAAGCCCATCATGTGTGTGTGTGTGTGTGTTTGTGTGTGTGTTTGTGTGCATGTGTGTTTATAAGTGTGTGAATTAATTTTCTTTGTCTTCTCTCTCTCTCTCTCTCTCTCTCTCTCTCTCTCTCTTTCTTACTGCAACTCATTCATCTGACTACTTCCACCTCCCTCATCCTCTCACCTCCACACACACACACACACACACACACTTCTTTTTATCTCTTCTCACTTTGTTTGTCTTTAACCATCTTCACTACCACTGCCACCACCTCTTCCTCTCTCTCTTAAAAACAATATTCAGAAAAATTAGTCTCCCTTCCTCCACCGTTCTCTCTCTCTCTCCCCCTTTCTCTCACTCCCTTCTCTCTCTCTCTCTTCTTAAAAACAATATTCAGAAGAATTAGTCTCTCTTCCTCCACCTCCTTCCCTCTTTCCCTCTCTCCTCCTCTCTCCCCTTCAGAAGAATTAGTCTCTCTTCCTCCACCTCCTTCCCTCTTTCCCTCTCTCCTCCTCTCTCCCCTTCTTTCTCTCCCTTCAGAAGAATTAGTCTCTCTTCCTCCACCTCCTTCCCTCTCTCCCCTTCTTTCTCTCCCTTCAGAAGAATTAGTCTCTCTTCCTCCACCTCCTTCGCTCTCACTCTCTCCTCCTCTTTCTCTCCCTTCAGAAGAATTAGTCTCTCGTCCTCTGCCTCCTTCCCTCTCTCTCCTTCTCTCCCCCCTCTCTCTCCCTCTCCCTCATTCCCTCTCTTTCCTTCTCTCTCTTTCTCTCCACTGCGTCGACCAAAGCAGAGACAATAACGCGTGTTACAAGTATATCATCTTCCAGGAGAACCATACAATGGCAAGTAGTTGTTGACTCTTTGATTAACGAACGATAATAATAATAATAATAATAATAATACTAGCATTAATAATAATAACAACGTTCCAATTTTAATATATATTACCGAAGCAATAATAATAATAATAACAACAGCAACTACAGCAATAACAATTGTAATAAGAGTAACAATAGTGACAAGATTGTAACCACGGCAATAATTGTAACACCAACAACAACAATAAGTTACAACAGCGACAAAAACGACTGCACCACCACCACCATTATCACCATCATCATCATCATCATCGTCATCAGCAACAACTCGTACAAGAACAACATCGTCCACCACCAATGATAATCTGCTCAGACCAAAAACATCGTCAATAGAAGAAAGCCAACGAACTTCTCCAAGACAATCCAAACATTTATTTTGGCATTTTTTTTTTGGGGGGGGGGACTGTTTTCTTGTTGTTGTTGTTGTCTCGTATTTCCTAAGTTTCTCTTCAAACGAGAAAAAATACAAACACAACCCCCCCCCCCCCCAGTTTCTGGTTTTGGTTTTGGATTTGGTAGACGAAACAACCACAACAGATTAGAGCAATATGGCGTTGATGCTGCTGCTGCTGGTAGAGATAGTGGTGGTGGTGGTGGTGGTGAGGGTAGCGATGCTGGTGGTAGAGATAATGGTGGTGATGGTGATGATAGTAGTAGTAGTAGTAGTATTAGTGGTAGTGGTGGTGCTGGTGATATAGATAGTAGTGATGGTGATGATAGTAGTAGTAGTAGTAGTAGTAGTAGTAGTAGTAGTGGTAGTAGTAGTGGTCGTCGTAGTGATAGTAGTAGTAGTGGTGGTGGTGATGATAGTAGTAGTAGTAGTAGTGGTGGTAGTAGAGATAGTAGTGGTGGTGGTAGTAGAGATAGTAGTGGTGGTGGTAGTAGTAGTAGTGGTGGTGGTGGTTAAGGCGGCGGTGGTAAAGGTGTTGTTCATGATGGTAGTAGTCGTTGTTGTTGTTGTTGTGGTGGTAGTAGTAGTAGTAGAGATGGAGGTAGTGGTTGTGATGGTGGTGGTAGTGGTGGTGGTGATGTTTTGATAATTTTGACAGTGGCGGTACTTGTATAGCAGTGGTAGTGGTGGTGGTTGTAGTGGTGGCGGAGGTGGTGGTGATGGCGGTGGTGTCTTCCCAATCGTAATAATGGTGAAGGTAGATTATTATTATTATTTTTATTTTTGTAGGGGCACCAATATTATTATTATTGTCGTTATCGGTGGTGGCGCACTGGTAGTGGCTGTGTGGTGGGGGTGGGTTGGGGCAGTGAACAAAAAAACAAAAAACAAAAATACATAAATAACACAAAGCAAATACATCAATAATAATAATAATAACAATAATGAAAGCAAAACAACAACCTGAACAACAACAACAACAACATCGACAGCAACAACCGGAACCAAAAATAAAAAAGAAAAAAACAATCTGAGAGTAAAAAGAGCTGAAAACCAAACAAGTCCTTCCTCCCCTGTTTCCAATCCAAAGTCTTTGAGACAGAATGGAAGCAGCAAGAATTATTACGATTGAAACAACAACAACAACAAGTAGAAGAAGAGGTGGGGGAGGAGGAGGAGGTGGTGGTGGTGGAAGTGCCATCTTTTGTCTCCCGTCACTCAACTAGTTCCATGGAAATCTAAGAGAACCAGAGAGAGAGAGAGAGAGAGAGAGAGAGAGAGAGAGAGAGAGACAAACAGGCTATTGTCTTCCATCTCAAAACCTTGCATAGACAGATGGAGTAATAAGCTCTCTCTCTCTCTCTCTTTCTTTCTTTTGCTCTCTCTCTCTCTCTCTCTCTCTGTCTATCTCTCTCTCTCTCATTGTTCTCCTGCAACAGTCACATGACTCTCAGAACAAAGAGAAACGCCAGAGAGTTTTACCTTAAAAACAAAAATCAAAACAAGAATAGGAAAAAAAAAAATACAAATAAAAATAAAGAAGTCAAAATATAGCTTATGAAGAATAATTCTGGATGACGATGATGGTGGTGGTGGTGGCGGTGGTTGGAGTAATGATTATAATTATGGTATGGATGATGATGATGATGATTATCATGGAGATGACAATGAAGCTGATTATGGTGGTGGTTGTGGTGGTGGTGGTTGTGGTGGTGGTGGTGGTGGTGGTGGTGGTGGTGGTGGTGATGACAGTTATTATGATGGTGATTGTGTTGGTGATGTTTATGGTGGTTATGATGCTTGCGGTGATGATGATGATGATGATGATTGCAGTAGAGGTGGTGGTGGTGGTGGTGGTGATGATGACAGAATATCACTTGTTACTTGTGTCTTATGAGAAAATTTTTGTTTGTTTCAATTTGTTTCCTTCATTTCAAGGTATTTTGTACTTCGTTTCTTTTAATTTTTTTTTGTTTTTGTAATTTTTGTTATTGACAGTAATTATTTGTTTTTCTTTTCTTCATTTCCAACTTTTCTAAGAATTTTTCTCAGAAACTCAAAAGGAATCACTCACATTACAGTGTAATGTCTGACATAAGACAAAAAGGAAAGGAAACAACAACAAAAAAGAAACAAACAAACAAAGTATAAACGCAGGAGTGGCCGTGTGGTAAGAAGCTTGCTTCCCAACCACATGGTTCCTGGTTCAGTACCACTGTGTGACACCTTGAGCAAGTGTCTTCTACTTTAGACTCAGTCCGACCAAAGCCTTGTCAGTGGATTTGGTAGATGGAAACTGAAAGAATCCTGTCATGTGTGTGTGTGTGTGCGTGCGTAACAACAAGCAGGTGTATTAGTTTGACGCTCGGGAAAAGTGAGAAAGTCTTTTATGTTCCGAGCCTATGTTCTTGGCAATGATCAGACTCGGATGGTGCTTTCAACGTACCACTGGCACAAGTGCTAATCGGATGGTACTGTCATCGGCCACGTCAGCGATTTTGATTTCACTTGCCTCAACAGGTCTATATATTATATAATATCATAAAAATTTGGAGTATGACATAAAGCCGATGATTATATATTTATATATATAGATTATCTATGTATACGTACACATGCATATGAATGTATACATGTGCATTTTTACATATGGAAATATATGCATTTATACATGCACATTCACATACATAAACACATATAAACACATATACACACATATATGTATATGACTTCATCAAAATTTAGCTTCCATATTTTTTTGCTTTTCTTTTTAAAAATGATAGATTATGAATTGAGATATTTGGCTGCTATTTCCAGCCAGTCAAACAGCCACATCCAGGGCCTCCATCTCGGGCTCAACGACTGTTCAATATCTCAGTAAGGCTGCCTTTGTGTCTGTTTGATCCAATAACGATGGGAACAAGAAAGAAACAAACGATGTTAAATTAATTGGAATTCAGCCTCGTTAACAAATACAATTTCATTCTGATTTATTTCTCCTCTGATAGCCCATTATTATTATTATTATTATTATTATTATTATTATTATTATTATTATTATCATTATTATTATTATTATTATTGTTGTTGTTGTTGTTGTTGTTATTGAGAGTTCTTAACTGAATTATCTGTCTGACATTCTGTAGGCTCTTCCAGAAATGCCGCCGATAATCTGTGATATATTTGAACAAGATCCGCGTACATGATAGCTTCACGAAACTTTTGAAGTGGATCTTTTCTGTCGAATGCATAGATAGATACTTGTGAAGTATAGTTGCCTTCAGGGATATATGGATGCATGTGCGTGTGTGTGTGGTTTTGTTTGTGTGTATGTGTGTGTGTGTGTACATGCATCTCTGTGTCTATATATGTATGTATATATATATATATGTATATATATATACATACATGTCAATGTAAATATATGTATATACATACATACATATACATACATATATATATGTATGTATATATATCATCATCATCATCCTCATCATCATTTAACGTCCGCTTTCCATGCTGGCATGGGTTGGACGGTTTGACTGAGGACTGGTAAACCAGAGGCTGCACCAGGCTCCAATCTGATCTGGCAAAGTTTCAAAATATCCTGCCCCCAATTAGCTCCCTTTCTGGAGAGGTGCATGGCTTAGAGGTTAGGGTGTTGGACTCACAATCATCAGATTGCAGTTTCAATTCCTGGACCAGGTGATGCATTGCGTTTTTGAGCACCTCATTTCACATCGCTCCAGTCCACTCAGCCGGCAATAAGGAGTAATCCTGTGAAGGACCTGCATCCCATCCAGGTGGGAAATATATATATATGTCATGGAAACCAGGAAACCAGCCCTCATGAGTCAGCATGACTCGAGACAGTAGCTTTACCTTTATCTTTTTTTTACCCCCCCCACTCCCCTATCTGCCCCTTGACGGCACGGATGGAAAAACAGACATTAAACTGACAATTGCCTGAAACAGCAGTCAAATCTAAATGAGATGGAATAAGTTTATGGCCATTCCATACCAGTTCATTTTTTTTTTCTACTTAACTTCCCATATAACTGAAGTTTGAGGATGGTTATATATATATATATATATATGTAGTTATATATATATATATATCTTCTTATATTGTCGTATATAACATGAGTTTAATGGCACCAATTTACGTACTTAGTACAAAACTACAGACATTCCATTACTATCTAAGTGTTCTCAGACTAATTTTTCTGTCAAATTAATAGCATTTTATTAATTTCTTTCATGACTTCCAACATAAAAAAAACTTAGTAGTTTCACGATGATGATGATGATGATGATGGTGCTCTTATTATTATTCTTATTATCATTATGGCAGTAAATTGGTAGAATCTTTAGCATGCCAGACGAAAAGCTTAGCAACATTTTGTCTGTCATTACATTCTGAGTTCAAATTCCACCGAGGTCAACTTTGCCTTTCATCCTTTTGGGGGTTGGTAAAATAAGTACCAGTTATGTACTAGGGGCCGATGTAATTGATTATCCACCTTCCCCAAAATTTCAGGCCTTGTACCTATAGTAGAAAGGATTATTATTATTATTATTATTATTATTATTATTATTATTATTATTATTATGGCAGTGAGCTGGCAGAATCATTAGCATGCTGGCCAAAATGCGTAGCGGCATTTTGTCTGTCTTTACTTTCTGAGTTCAAATTCCAACGGGGTCGACTTTGCCTTTCATCT
>NC_142948.1:4054508-4079508 GCF_046866305.1 Octopus bimaculoides | reverse complement strand
AGAGAGGATGAAAAAAAACGTGTGGAGTTCAGTGGCACAACATGTATATGTATGTATATATCTGTTATATGTGTGTATATATATATATATATATATACACACACACACACACACATAGTGGAACTTCGATTTACAAATGTGATTCATTCCTGAAGGCCATTCATCATCCAAAATGTTCATAAACCAAAACAATTTTTCACATAGAGAAGGCACGACAAATTCAAGCTGGGACGTGCACTGAGGGAAAGGTAGACAGCCACTGACTCTCTCCTGTTGATAGGCTCAGCTTCTTGCCAACCATTCTCGCTGCCTTGCATGTTTGTTACTCAAACCACTGTTTGCCACCCGAAACATTTTATGTTTGAAAAATTGTTTCGTAAACAAATTTGTTTGTGATAAGAGACATTCATAAACTGAAGTTCTACATCATCATCATCATCGTTTAACGTCCGCTTTCCATGCTAGCATGGGTTGGACGATTTGACTGAGGACTGGTGAAACCGGATGGCAACACCAGTATGTCCTTATTTTTTTTTTTTCTTTTTAAGATGATAGGGTGTGATGTGAGGGAAAAATTTAAGTGATTTTAAAAAGTTGGAAACCATAATAATTTTATGAAACATGGTAATTTATCTACTAGCCTGCATTTCTTTCTAATCTTCAAAGCCTTCCTCTACCACCAGGAGGGTGGGGAACATGGTTCCCCCCTCTAGGAAAAAAAGAGAAAAACACTATCCCTAGACTACATACCGCAAATCACCATGTTGAACTTATTTAACATTTGCACTGATGCAATAAACAATAATCTCCAGTTAACAAGCTCAGCTTTATAACTCCATCACACTTTTATAAAAAATATAATATTTCAAAAAATATAACTTAGTCATTTACTTTATCGATCCAATTCCTTTGATGTTTATGTATACAAAACAAAACAAAACAAAACATTATCAAATAACTCCGCTATATTGTTTGCCTTTATTGTTTATTGTTTATTTTTAAAAACACAATAGCTTTATAGTTTATTTGTTATTTTACATGTCTATAATGCATTCACTTTATCGCAACAATGTAATGTGTTTCTCTTATCTCTACCACACTAATACATTTTATAATAATTATATTTGTACTGTCTGTAATATATTTGTATTACACTAATTCCTTTTATTATAATTATATTGTGTTGTCTTCGATGTTTTTGTAGTGGCTTTTACCTTACAAATTCTCATAATACATTTGTACAATCTTTCTGCAATACAAAAGGCGATAACATATTTGTCACATTATCGTAATACTTTTGTCTGTGACTGTAATGGACAAACTGCAGACTGTAGGACTTTCCAAATGGCATGCTTTGAATGTTTTATAGTCGTAAGGCTGGTCTGATGATGAACCATATCTCATGTGGCCTGCTTGTTGGGAAAGGTTGCTCATTCCTGGTTCTCTGATACACATATATGATTATGGTCATCTCTCACAGTCCAAGAAAGATGGTTCTGCAGTTCTTTGCTGAACAATCAGCACAAATGATATGTTTATAGTCGTTTCTGCTGCAACATTCTCTTGCTCCCTCCATCAAACTGATGTTGCCTGAACAGGTATGTCTAGTGTTGAAATGATTGCAAAGCAATGTGAGAGGAAGTGCTTTGCTCAAGAACACAATGCACTACTCAGTCCAGGAATTGAAACCACAATCTTGTAATTGTGAGCATAACACCTAAACCACTAGGCCCTGCACCCTCGACATAGAAACGTGTGTGTGTGTATGTGCGTGAGTGTTTGGGGGTGGTGATTATAGTCTCATGTAGTCTAAGAAAAATGGTTCTGCAATTTCTCGCCAAACAAACCTGCACAAACGACTTGTTTATAGTGAACAAATGCATGTTTTGTACATTAGCTCATTCACTCCATGAAATCAGCATTACCTGTACAGGTGTATGGTGTACCGCATGATGAGGACTGACTGAGACCCTGCTTAATATGTATCCCAGGGGGATCCCAGGAATAGACCAACAAATGGTGAATGCAGCACCACACTTGGTCTAATCTGCACTCATATCTTAATAAATTATTTAGCTTTACATTACTGTTAATACATTTATACCTAGTTACACTAACGTCTTAAACACTCGTGTCTTAAACCATCAAAGATGTTATACCCAATTACATTAAAGCTATAATACATAATAGATTTATATCTAATTGCACTAACATCTTCAGACATTAATAAACCGAATTCCAATTGCACAAATATCATGATACATTGAAAGCTTTATACTTAATTACTCCAACATTTCAGTATAATAATCAATTTAATTTTAGTTACATACCTGCCTCAATGAATTGTTTAACTTTACACCAATGTTAATACATCTCTATCTAGTTACACTAATGTCTTAAGATATATCCAATCATACTCATATCCTAGAACACTAAAAGATTTATACCCAATTACACTAATGTTATAATATATTAATAGCTTTATACCAAATTGCACTAATGTCTTAGGACATTAATAAATTTAACCCCAATTAAACACGTCTTAACACATCAAAAGCTTTAGACCAAATTACACTAATGTCTTAATACATTCATAGCGTTTATACTACATTTATCTCAATAAAGTTCCTGTAATGCTTCTCAAATTACTCTTCCCTGTAAAGTCTCTTAATGGATTAAGACAAATATTTACATTCGATTCATTCATCCTGCAAATTGTCGATATTAAGTGGCACCAATCAAGTCGACCCTGCTTCAGTGAAGCTCTAGTTGCAGTGTAAGGTGGTGGTGGTGAGAGGGGGGGAGCAGAAATTAACCAATGAAATGCTTGGAAAACACCTCCGTCATCCATCTCGCCGTCAAGCATCCCAAATAAGTCATACTTCAGTCTAGACTTGAATCCCATCGACCAGTTTAGCGTGGAAATGGGATTATTGGTTATTATGTCGGATGCTGTGTGTCATTCGCTCAGAACGTGTTGTGTCTGGTTTGTTGATGATTCCTAATTTTTCGATTAGAATAAAAGTCTTAGAGGGATCGTTCGACATAGTTGAATAGTAAATTGGTTGGCTTGTAATCTTTTGGTTCTGTGTTTGGTCAAACTGCCTCGTATTATGCGATCTTTTATCATCCGTCAGTAGACTGTGGCCATTCTGGGGCACTGCCTTGAAGAATTTTTAGTCGAAGGAATTGAACCCAGGACTTGTTTCTTTTTCAAGCCTAGTACTTATTCTATCAGTCACTTTTGCTGAACCTCTAAGTTACAGGGATTGTAAATGCATCAACACCAGTTATCAAGTGGTGGTGGGGGACAGACACAGACACTAAGACACACACACACACACACACACACACATATATACATTTCTATATGACAGGCTTCATTCAGTTTCCATCTACAAAATCCACTCACAAAGCTTTGGTCAGCTTGAGGTTATAATGGAAAACTCTTGCCCAAGGTGCCATGCAGTGGGACTGAACCTGGAACCATGTGGTTGAGAAGCAAGTTTTTTACCACACAACATCGTCTGTGAAATTATATTCTAGAATACCTTCAGACCATCTCATGTCTTGTTGGTATGTATGGTGTATCTAGGACTACGTGATTTTACATGTCTTTACTTTTATAAGATGATTGGTTTTGTTTTAAGGAAGTCTTTGGCTGCTATATCTAGCAGACCTTGTCCACAGACAGGCACTGGTGATGTTGTTGTTGTTGATATTCAACTATAATTTGTTGAGTTGATTTAATTGGTTCTTTATCAACATCCCCACCAGCTTTCACACACACACACAAACACATGCTCATGTACACACTCACAAACACTCACACACACATACTCACAAACACAGATATACAAATGCACATTCATGTATGTAAATATACACACACACACATATACATACAAACACATGTACAAACACATACACACACTCTTACACACATGTACACAAGCTTTCACATACACTTGTAGAAAAACCATTTATACAAATGCATTCAAGCATATATATATATATATACACACACACACACACATACACACATATGTACAGATATACAAGTACACATACACGCACACGCACATACACTGACAAATACGTGCATATATGCATTGACATACACACATAGACATGTATATAAACACACACGCTCACACAAATAAACATGTACGCATTTAGGCAACATGCATACACACACACTCAGAAATGCACATACATGCACCCATGCAAACACATGCTGCAGAAAACGCACACATAAGCGCACATATGCACATATTTCTGTATGCACACACACGCACACAGTGCAATGGTATGATCAGTGATCGAGGCATTTAATGACATTCCTATCAAATCAATAAAACATATTAAGGCAGGCTTCTTTAACGAGTTTGCCCTCTTTCCCGACAGCCACATATCTTAATGACACAAATGTTTATAGTGGGTAGGGGATGGGGAAGAGGTTGAAAGAGACCGAGGTAGAGGGGAAGACAGAGAGAGAGAGAGGAAGAGGGAAAGACAGGGAGAGAGGGGTTGTGGGAGAACTAGGAAAGGAGGTACCGGCGGGGAAATATAATACTTGTTGTTCTCGGCTGGATTTGAAACTGGCACCATAAACTGCTAAATTGCTTGTCACTCAGATAGACCTAATCCATAACATTTATAAATCTCATGGAAAAAAAAGGGTCAGAGGTCCCAGTGTGAGTCTTATTGCTATTACTGATAAGATAGTGAAAAGGGTGTGAGTTGCCGAACCATTAGCACACCAGGCAGAATGCTTAGAAGTGTTTTGCCTGTTGCTACGTTCTGAGTTCAAATTCCGCCAAGGTCACCTTTGCCTTTCATCCTCTCAAGGTCGATAAAATAAGTACCAGTTGCGTATCAGGACAATTACTTCATGTTATTTGCACCGTTGGTGACATTCTGTACCCATATATGCATGTATATATATATATATAAATATATATATATATATCCCCTCCACCGGAAGTTCATTCGTCTGTCATTCCTCTGTCATCCCACCCCCTCCACCGGAAGTTTCATTCCTCTGTCATCCCACCCCCTCCACCGGAAGTTCATTCCTCTGCCATCCCACCCCCTCCACCGGAAGTTCATTCCTCTGTCATCCCACCCCCTCCACCGGAAGTTCATTCCTCTGCCACCCCCCCCTCCACCGGAAGTTCATTCCCCTGTCATCCCACCCCTCCACCGGAAGTTCATTCCTCTGTCATCCCACCCCCTCCACCGGAAGTTCATTCCTCTGTCATCGCACCCCCTCCACCGGAAGTTCATTCCTCTGCCATCCCACCCCCTCCACCGGAAGTTCATTTCTCTGTCATCCCGCCCCCTCCACCGGAAGTTCATTCCTCTGTCATCCCACCCCCTCCACCGGAAGTTCATTCCTCTGTCATCCCACCCCTCCACCGGAAGTTCATTCCTCTGTCATCCCACCCCTCCACCGGAAGTTCATTCCTCTGTCATCCCACCCCCTCCACCGGAAGTTCATTCCTCTGTCATCCCACCCCCTCCACCGGAAGTTCATTCCTCTGTCATCCCGCCCCCTCCACCGGAAGTTCATCCCTTTGTCATCCTGTCAACCTCGGCTGTCTCCCGGAACCCATCTAGTGGCCTTGGCCATCCTCTCCCCTACCTTTGGGTAGCGCATTAAGGTTGAGAAATGTTTGCAGGTTGTAGGTAATGTTTTGCTTATGAATTCTTCCAATTGCAAGTTTTCTTTTCAGGTACACGACACTGCTTTTCCTCTTCCCAGGCTACAGGCCCACACCCCCAACACCCATACTGTTAGGATTGGCACTCTCAACGTCGGCACGCTGAAAGGTAGATCTGGTGAAATTGTTGAGATGCTTGAACGGAGATGCGTAGATATGTGCTGCATCCAGGAAGTAAGATGGAGAGGAGGTTCTGCAAGGTTCCTCACAGGCAAAGAACACAGGTACAAGATTTTCTGGGCAGGGAACACTGACGGGGTCGGGGGCGTAGGAATACTTCTAGCGGAGAAATGGGTGGATAAGGTAATCGAGGTCGTTAGAGTAAGTGACAGAGTACTTAAGATCAGACTAGTGCTTCATCATAGATTAGCTACTGTCATCTCAGCCTATGCACCTCAACCTGGGCTACCAGATGGTCTGAAAGACCAATTCTATGACACCCTCTTGCAAACTACCTCGTCGACGAGTGACAGGGACCTTCTCTTTGTGGCTGGAGACTTCAACGGTCATGTCGGACGTCGTGCTGGGGGCTTCCATGGCATACATGGAGGCTATGGCTTCGGTTCCCGCAACGAGGAGGGAACCAGACTGCTGGAGTTCTGTGATGCAACCAATCTTATAGTCTGTAATACCAACTTCAGGAAACCTGCCAGTCACCTAGTCACCTACCGCTCCGGCAGACACTCTAGCCAAATCGACTACATCCTCGCCAGAAATAGGGAAAGAGGGCGGCTTATAAATGCCAAAACCTACCCTGGCGAAGAATGTACCCCACAACATAGATTAGTAGTTAGCGACTTTGGGATCAAGGCAAAATGGGTGCCCAGAATTAGACAGGCTTGGAGAAGAAGGGTGTGGAAGCTTAAAGACCCTGCAAACGGACAGAGACTTAGAGACAAGTTACTTGAAGCATTTAACGAAATAGAAGGGGATATAGCATCATACAACGTGGAAGACAATTGGAGATTTCTGCGGGACAACCTGTTGAAAGCCACCGACCAGATTTGTGGGTGGTGTAAGGTCCCCTCCCAACCCAGAGTAACGTGGTGGTGGAACAAGGAGGTAGACAGGGCTATTAGACAAAAGAAACAAGCTTGGAAGGACTGGAAGAACGGTGGTAGCAGGGAATTGTACCAATGTGCCAGAAGGGAGGCTAGGCGACAGGTTTATTTAGCCAGAGGGGAAGCAGATAAGGAAAGATTTGCCAATGTTCTGAGCCGTGAGGACCAAAGACTCGAGGTATTTCGGGTTGCAAGACAGTGTAGGAGAGAGAATAGTGATGTTGTAGGAGAGAAATGTGTTCGCATGGATGATGGTACGCTTGCATTAAATGAGGATGCAAAGAAAGAGGTCTGGAGATGCCACTACGATAGATTGCTTAATAAAGAGAATGAATGGGAGAAAGAGAGCCTGCCTTATGTCGACCCAATAGAGGGACCAGCTATCCGAGTTGATAGTACCAGGGTAGATAAAGCAATTAAGAGTATGAAGACCGGGAAAGCCCCCGGCCCATCAGGAATCACTGCAGAGATGCTCAAAATATCTGGCAGTGTTGGCTATAGCCTAGTCACCCGTATTACGAACCAGGTGATACACGAAGGAGTCATACCCTATGACTGGTGTAGCAGCATCATAGTCAACTGCTACAAAGGTAAAGGGGACGCTTTAGATACAAATAATTACAGAGGCATCAAGCTGTTAGATCAGGTTATGAAAGTTACAGAGAGGGTCATAGCCCAACTAATTAGGGAGCGAATCAATTTAGATGAGATGCAGTTTGGGTTCGTGCCAGGTAAAAGCACTACTGATGCCTTATTTCTAGTGAGACAGTTGCAAGAGAAATACCTAGCCAAGGATAAACCTCTGTACCTGGCTTTCGTTGACATGGAGAAAGCCTTTGACAGGGTCCCCCGATCCCTTATCTGGTGGTCAATGAGGAAACTTGGGATAGAAGAATGGCTAGTGAGAGCTGTGCGAGCCATGTACAGAGATGCGGCCAGTAAGGTGAGGGTTGGAAATGAGTACAGCAATGAATTCCGGGTAGAGGTAGGGGTCCACCAAGGTTCCGTCCTCAGCCCCCTATTATTTACCATAGTCCTCCAGGCAATCACAGAGGAGTTCAAGACAGGTTGCCCCTGGGAGCTCCTCTATGCTGATGACCTTGCCCTAATTGCGGAGTCACTATCAGAACTAGAGGAGAAGTTTCAGGTGTGGAAGCAAGGTCTAGAATTGAAGGGCCTTAGAGTCAACCTAGCTAAAACCAAAATCCTAATAAGTAGGAAGGTAGATAAAACACAAACCCCTTCAGGTAGATGGCCCTGCTCAGTATGTAGAAAAGGAGTAGGTAGTAACTCTATAAGATGTACCCGGTGCAAGCTATGGACACATAAGAGGTGCAGCAACATCAAAGGCAGGTTAACTAGCAAGTTAGTTTTTGTTTGTGGCAGATGTTCAGGTGCAATAAAGACTGCAAACAAACAGGAAACAACTTCTATCTCATTCCAGGGTGAAAAACTAGAGGTAGTCGATAGCTTCCGCTATCTGGGCGACCAAGTTAGTAGTGGGGGTGGGTGCGCTGAAAGTGTAGCTGCTAGAATAAGAATAGCCTGGGCAAAGTTTAGAGAGCTCTTACCCCTGCTGGCGACAAAGGGACTCTCACTCAGAGTAAAAGGCAGACTGTATGACGCATGCGTACGAACAACCATGCTACATGGCAGTGAAACATGGGCTGTAACTGCTGAGGACATACGTAAGCTCGCAAGGAATGAAGCCAGTATGCTCCGTTGGATGTGTAATGTCAATGTGAATACCCGTCAGAGTGTAAGTATCTTGAGAGAAAAGCTGAACATTAGAAGCATCAGTTGTGGCGTGCAAGAGAGACGATTGCGCTGGTATGGACATGTGGTGAGAATGGAGGAGGATAGCTGCGTGAAAAAGTGCCACACCCTAACAGTTGAGGGAACCCGTGGAAGAGGTAGGCCCAGGAAGACCTGGGCTGAGGTGGTGAGGCAAGACCTTCGTACATTGGGCCTCACCGAGGCGATGACTACGGACCGAGACCTTTGGAAATGGGCTGTGCGTGAGAAGACCCGGCAAGCCAAGTAAGATCGTT
Source organism: Octopus bimaculoides (assembly GCF_046866305.1). NCBI lineage: Eukaryota > Metazoa > Mollusca > Cephalopoda > Octopoda > Octopodidae > Octopus > Octopus bimaculoides. Next base: position 4,070,670 of record NC_142948.1, on the reverse strand, counting down.
GCCAGTGCCCCTGGACTGGTTCTTGTGCGGGTGGCACATGAGATGCACCATTTTGAGCGTGGCCGTTGCCAGTACCGCCTGACTGGCTCCTGTAGGATTTTCGAGCGAGATCGTTGCCAGTGCCCCTGGACTGGCTTGTGCGGGTGGCACATAAAAGACACCATTTCGAGCGTGGCCGTTTTCGTGCGGGTGACACGTAAAAGCACCCACTACACTCTCTGAGTGGTTGGCGTTAGGAAGGGCATCCAGCTGTAGAAACTCTGCCAAATCAGACTGGAGCCTGGTGTTGCCATCCGGTTTCACCAGTCCTCAGTCAAATCGTCCAACCCATGCTAGCATGGAGGGCGGACGTTAAACGATGATGATGATGATGATATATATATATATATATATATATAATATTATTTATTATATATATATATATGTATATATATATACATATATATATATATATATATATATGGACACACACACAAAGGGCATGCACACAATTTGCATCTTCCAAATCCACTGATGCGGCTTTGACCAGCGCAGGGCAATGGGACTGAACCCGGAACTACGTTGTTGGGAAGCTAGCTTCTTACCACACAGCCATGCCAGCACCTATAAAACACTAAACACAATTTTGTATACCAATGCAGGTATAGCCTTAAAACTTACTCATCTATAAACATACAACATACACACACACACACACACACACACACACACATGCACGCATTAGTTATGAGATAACCCCTACCTCTCGCATATACCCGCAGTTTTATTGATCTTTTCATCTAAATCTTGAGTCATGTCCATTGGTACATACATACATATCAAAGCATACCATTGCATACCATACATAGATATACTATGCCATGACACACACACACACACACACACACACTTACATATATACGACATACATAAAGACATACAAACACATACAAGCTCATTCATAAAGATACACGCATATACAAACACACATTAAGACGCATACACAAAGGCACGTATACAAACATACAGACATGTACAAATACATACACACTACACACTTATACAAACAGATACACACATGTGCATATATACATATATATATATATACATATATATATATATATATATATATATATATATATATATATATATATATATATATATATATATACATATATATACACACACACATGCACACTCACATTTATACACATGCTGGCACCACAAACACACGTACACATACCATACACATATATAAAAACACACATGCACACATATACAAACATGCGCACACATATACGATTACATAGGTATACACACACACACACACATATACAAACACATGCACATACATACATATGCAAACATACACACACACACACACACATATAAGACAACATACGTAAACACACACATATGCAAAGACGTGCGCACATGCTCGTGCATACACACACATATAAAAAAAAACACACCCACACGCTCAGCCCCGTTCGCCACCCCTTCCCAAACTCGCCCCCGCCGCCCCCCCACACACGCATCTGCGCCACCCTCACTCATACCCCCCCCAGCCCCCCCCCCCCGCTACATGCACACCAATCTAAGAGGTGGGGCAGCAAGGTTAACTGTTTATCGATCAGCAAACATTGGACTGTGATTCCTATGTCTGACTCACTGATGTCACATTGAGCTTTGACTCATCCCTCCTAAACACACACACACACACACACACACCCTATTCTACCCCACTAAACTCTCTACCCTTCCCCCACCAAAAACCAATAACTAGTAATTAGTACTACTACTACTACTATTACCACAATTTTTTTACCATAACTATTACTATTGGAAGAATTGTTAATATGCTAAGACGGTGAGCTGAGTTCAAATTCCGCCGAGGTCGACTTTGCCTTTCATCCTTTCGGGGTCGATAAATTAAGTACCAGTTACGCACTGGGTTCGATGTAATTGACTTAACCTCTTTGTCGGTCCTTGTTTGTCCCCTCTATGTTTAGCCCCTTGTGGGCAGTAAAGAAATAAGAAACATTAGTGGTATTTCGTCTGTCTTTACGTCCTGAGTTCAAATTCCACCAAGGTCGACTTTTCTTTTCATCCTTTCAGGGTCAATAAAATTAAGTACCTGTTGCGTACTGGGGTCAATCTAATCGACTGGCCCCACCTCCCCCAATATTTCAGGCCTTGTGCTTAAGGTAGAAAAGATTATTATTATTATTACTCAGTGGACTGCTCCAAAATATCCCCAGCCTCTGACCGATTAACCTTGTGAGAGAGCAGAACTATGTGACGGTTCAATCTGCTAGAAAGAGCAGCTAGTTGTCCCTCAAATCACACCTTACAAAATCAATAACTAGTAAATATCACCTTTTCCTTATACTTGAAGCTGATGAATCATTCTGTCCATACTCAGAATTGCACACTACATGTGATCATCCATGTGGCAAAAAGTTATCAACAGATGATTGCACATAGAAAGGAACACTGAGTAACAAGGAAGTTAATGAATAAATAAACTCTGTCCAAGCATGTATGCACACGTGCACGTGTGTGCGTCTGTGTGAGCATGCATGCTTGGAGGTACAAACAACAAAAAAGAATACTTTATACATCTGGTAGAGTTTTATTTGAAATGGCTCTGAAGAAGCTATAAGATATCAGATGAGCACTCGGCTCTGGATGCACATTTACTTGTAGCAGAAACACATGTAAGCTAATGAAAGTGATTACATAACTCATGCTTTTTCTCATTCTTTAATTGACATATCTATTCCTATTCCTCTATCTATCTATTTATATGTATGTATGTATATATATAGAGAGAGAGAGAAAGAGAGAGACAGACAGAGAAATCAATACAATATTGATGAATAAGTTTATAGCTATATATTGAGGGATATATAAAAACTGAAGTAAATATTTTTGAATGAAGAATTCAAATATTAATGGGAGTTAATTTTCTTTTTCATAAAAAAGACGTTGATAGGGACTTTGAAGTTCTGGTGCAATTCACTTTTTTGCAAAGATGTGAATTTGTAAAAAACAGAATTTCACCTTTTTTTACTATGTGTATGAGTGCATATGTATGATGGTGATGGTGATGATGATGATGGTGGTGATGATGATGATGATGATATATATATATGTGTGTGTGTACGCACACAAACACACACACACATGAAAAAGACGCAGCACTAGTATATGTGGATGACAATATATACATATTTATATATATGTGTGTGTGTGTGTGTATGCACACATATATCTATAGATATATATACAGGCACATGTAGACATACATTCATGTAGATAGTTAAAGAGATAGACAGCATTTATATGATTATTTATTTATTTATTTTTGGTTCCATTAACTGACAAATCTCCTGGAAATAGATTCCATGTAAGGTATTAGCTAATTCCGTTTTGTCTCCTGCTGGGCCAATTCTCACCCAAAAAAAAAACATGATTAACTACAGACATAGACATGTAATCTGAAAACATCAATTTTGGTGAATTCTTTCAAATGCACTCCATGTCCACACACACACACACACACACACACACACACACGAATGACGTAAGTGCCATTTCTTCATTAAGATTTAGTGGTGTTATTAGAGCACAAAACAAAACCCACTGCAGTATCTGTTCCAGCTCTCGGGGTACTGAGTTCAATTCCTACCAGTTTCAACCTAGCTATTTTTATTTTGTTGGGGTTCAATAAAATAAACTACGAACCCAGAATGGTAAATTGACAGAATTATTAAAGTATCTGACAAAATTCCTTGTTGCAAAGTCAACGCTTTGCAGTATTTCTTCCAGCTTATTACTTTCTGAATTGAAATCCCACCAAGGTTAACTTTGCCTTTCATCCTTTTAGGGTTGATGAAATAAGTACCAGTTATGCACTGGGCTTCAATGTAATCAACAAGTCCCCTCCCATAAAATTTCAGGCCTTGTGCCTTTAGTAGAAAGGACTATTATAATTATTATTATTATTATTATTATTATTATTATTATTATGAGGATGACGATGAAAGTGGTGAGCTGGCAGAATCATTATGAAGCTGGGCAAAATGCTTACAGGAATTCCAACCATCTTTATGTTCTGAGTTCAAATTCCGCTGAAGTCAGCTTTGCCTTTTGTCCTCTTAGGGCTGATAAAACAAGTACCAGTTGAGCACTGGGGTCGATATAATTGACTTTCCCCCTCCTCGTGCCAATATTTGAAACCATTATTATTATTATATTATTATTATTATTATTACTATTATTATTATTATTATTATTATTATTATTATTATTATGATGATGATGATGATGATGATTTAATGAGTTCACTCTTCAGTTTTTAAGATGATAAGATAGGATTTTAAGTAGTGTTGTTGACATCTATTTCTAGCAGAATCAAAAACCACTTGATGGCAGCTCTTTTGTCGAACCAGTTATATACTAAAGTCAATACAATTGATTCTACACCCAACCCCACCCGATATCCACCCCACCCGCTCACTCACTGTTTGTCTCGGTTCTTTTTACTAAATTTGGCCAAGCGCCACAACCGCCAGAAAGAAAGGAAAAATAAAATAAAAAAGAAAACCCAACTCGGTAGATTTTCATTTTCATTCATTTTGTAAACATATGTTTTACTTCAACGAGGATGGGAAGCAGATATTTTTCAAAGAATTTGCATCATTAATAGTTTTATGATAAAATAAAATAAATAAAATAAAATTGAGGGAAGATGGGTGGGGTAGATATGTTTAAAGGGTAATGAAAAAACAACAAAAAACACAAACAAACATTTCTGAATTAAACAGACATTTGTGCTTTGGGTGGAGATTATTTTTTTCAAAATATTTAATCAGTTACTCTAAATTACACATTACTCATTCAGATGTAACTTATTATATTATTATTATCATTATCATTATTATTATTATTGTTGTTGTTGTTGTTATTGTTGTTGTTATTAAGGGCAGCGAGCTGGCAGAATCGTTAGTATGCTGGGCAAAATGCTTAGTGGTGTTTTGTCCATCTTTACATTCTGAGTTCAAATTCTGCCAAGGTTGACTTTGCCTTTTATCCTCTTGGGGTCAGTGAAATAAATACCACTTGAGCAATGATGTTGATATAAGCCAGAGGGTTCCCAACCTGAGGTCCTTGGACCCCTGGTGGTCCGCAGACTAAACTAAATTCAAAATTTCATAAATATACATACATATACATACACACACACACACACAAACACACATATATATATATACATACATAAGTGCAGAAGTGGTTGTGTGGTAAATAGCTTGCTTACCAACCACATAGTTCTGGGTTCAGTCCCACTGTGTGGCACCTTGGGCAAGTGTCTTTTACTATAGCCTCAGACTGACCAAAGCCTTCTGAGTGGATTTGGTAGATGGAAAGTGAAAGAAGCCCATCGTATATATCTATCTATCTATATATATTTATATATATATATATATATATATATATATATATATATATATATATATATATATATATATATATGTATATATATGTATGTATGTGTGTATATGTTTGTGTATTAGTGTTTGTCCTCGTAACATCGCTTGACAACCGATGCTCATACATTTACATTCTTATAACTTAGTGGTTGGGCAAAAGAGACCGATAAGAAAAGTACCAGACTTACAAAGAATAAGTCCTGGAGTCGATTTGTTTGACTAAAGGTGGTACTCCAGCATGGCCACAGTTAAATGACAAACAAATAAAAGAACAAAAATATATTATATATTGTATATTATATTCTGTATATTAAATATTATATATTGTACATTATATGTTATATGTTATGCTTTAAGAACAAATACATGATTGGATGTTATGCAGTATTTTAATTCAATTTATTTTATTTTATTCTATTTTATTTTGTTTTCTGTTGCAGCTAATGAAAAAGTAAAAGATATAAAGTTGAAGCCAAAAACATCAGCCCAAATGGTAAGTAAAAATTCCTAAGCTCTCTGTCATTTTAGGGAATTTTACCGAAAAAGAATTCTCTTATCGTTGGACCATCTAGGTTTTTGTTGAGGGAGAGAGAGAGAGAGAGAGAGAGAGAGAGAGAGAGAGAGAAAGAGATGTACGAATTACTAATACTTTACAAGAATATAAAAAGAAATTTAAATATATATATATATGCATAGATATAGGTGTGTATATATATGTATGGATACACATATATACGTGTGTGTGTATATATATATATATATATATATATATATATATATATACACACACACATAAATGCTAACATGTATTTGTACGTATACTTATGTATGTTTGTGAGTGTGTGTATATATATATATATATATATATATATATATATACACATATATATATATACATAAATATATATATATATATATGTATGTATATGTATACATATGTGTGTATGTGTGAGTATATACATGAACACACAATGTATATGTATATATACATGTATATACACACTTTTATCTGTGTGTATATATATATATGTGTGTGTGTGTGTGTGTATATATATATATATATATATATATATATATATATATATATATATATATATATATATATATATATGTACATATACACACATATACATGTATAAGTGTGTCTGTCTGTGTATATATATATATATGTTTATATATATATATATATATATACACACACACACACACACACATATATACCATGCTTAGACTCACACACACACACACACACATATATACCATGCTTAGACTCACACACACACACACACACATGCAACAAGCGAAAAGGTAACCTCCGCTTGTTTACCTAATCATTACAATTCTGTTCTCTTGCAGACAAGACGAAAAGCATGGGAAGATGGCGAGGTGGGGGCGGGCAGGTGAAACACAAGAAAATATCCCCTTCAACTGTTCACCTTACGTTTATTTAGCAGATATTTTTTAAAAACTTGTTCAGTATTTTACCGTTTTTTTCATTTACTTCATGACACTTCTTATAATTACTGCATGCTATGTCTTTGAAATTTATAGGATTCCAAACACGTTTATCTTGGAATAATTGCTAGAATTTGAAGGGAGGAGAGTAGTTTTGGAGTTGTCTTTGGAGAGGGGTATATTTAAGAATTAATTCCATCGAAAAATATACGTATATGTTTGCATGAATGTATATATGTAAGTATGTACAAATGTATGTTTGGGTATGTATATATATATATATGTATATATGTTTATATATGTGTGTGTATGTGGATATATATATTTATGTATGTGTGTGTGTGTGTATATATATATATCTATATGTGTGTATGTGGATATATATATCTATATATATATGTGTGTATGTGGGTATATATATATATATATATATATATATGTGCATGTACCCATATGTGTGTGTGAGCATATATATATATATATATATATATGTATATATACACAGGTACATATGTACATATATATATGTGTGTGTGTGTTTGTGTAATGGAGGTACATGACTTAATGATTAGGATGTTGAACTAATGAGCTTAAGACTGTGGTTTCAATTCCTCGACTGGGCGATGTGTTGTGTTCTTGAGCAAAACACTTCATTTCATGTTGTCCAGTCCACTCAGCTGGCAAAAAAAAGTAATCCTGTGATGGACTGGCATGCCATCCAGGAGGTGGAGAATATGTACACCACAAAATCTAGGTAACTGTCCTTATGAACTTTTGACTTGGGAATGACATTTGTTCGTTATATGTATAGATTTATTATTTGATAAATACGATATGTTTTTATCTGCTACTATTAGTTTCATGTGCTGAGGGCATACTTGAGACATCTGGTGTCCTTGCACAATTATCAGGCACTGCCCACATGGCATATGCCATATTGGCAGTGTCTGATGATTGTGCTTGGACACCAGACATGTCTGGCATACTCTCACCACATGAAACTAATAGTAGCATATAAATATATATACTGTGTTTATTAAATGATATTTATCTCTCACCAGATGGAGTACTTTTTTTTATCAATCTTACCATCGCAGAACAGTACACTATATATTTTCTTTAAATCTGATGCTTCTTGTAATGGTCTCTTTTTCCACAAGGCCATTATGGCCTTCACAACTGGCCAATATGGTCAAGCCTTAAAAGGCCACAGTCAGTGTGTTCTTTAAAACAGAAACTGAGGATTTAGCTTAAAGTGGATTTAGCTGCTATTTCTAGCATGGCGAGTGACCACATACAGGTGTCCACATTGTTTGTTCTTAGCTTTCAGGTTTTGGTTTGGTTTTGGTCAGATTCTGGTAGAATGATTGATGAACACTTAACGTGTGGTTGACATGTCTTTACAATATTAGGGGAGACATCCTCTACTAAAGATGTCAGATATAAACGATGATGGTGGTGGTGGTGGTGCTGGTGGTGCTGGTACTGATGGCGATGGTGAGGATGGTGGTGATGATGATATTGACGATGATGATGATGATGATAACTATGATGATGATGATGATGATGATGGTGATGACGGTAGCCACAGCCGTGGTGGTGACAGTGATGACAACCTTCTCTTTCAAAGATGAGAGGGGAACCTGTTGAAGGAAGGTTCGTTTGCTCCCATGCTGGCTTTATTGAACAGAATAAGAAACTGTGGAGAGAGAGAAAAAGGAAAGGCTCTGCTTGTCTCCCTTGATCATACACGCACACACACACACACACACACACACACACACACACACACACATGCACACAGACACATACACTCCCTGTGCAGAAGTATATATATGCTAGGATGCACACACGTTTGTGCATGCATGTATAAATACGAACATGCTATTATACAGGCAAATATTCGAATACACACACACACACACGCACACTCATATATATATATATATATATATATATATATATATATATATATATATATCTATATATATACATATATATATATATATTAGTATTGGGCCTCTATATATTTTCAGAAATACACACACATACACACATGCATATATATATATATATACACACACACACACACACATACATTATAATTATATACATTACATACTGGCTTACGACCTCTCACACATATACATGCATACATTTGTACTGTGCCCTATATAGATATATATATATGTGTGTGTGTATATGATGTGTGTCTATGTATGTACCTAAATGTGCAAGCATACATATGCATGCATGTATGTTACAACACTTACACACACACACACATACACATGTGTATATATATATATATATATATGTATGTATATGTTAGAACACATACAATTATCTATACCCATATTTGCACACATATATACACACGTATGCATATAAAGGGTGAGGAATTGTGGTTCTGAAATCCAAAGGCCATTCTCTTTCATGAGGAACTCTGGTTTGTTACTGTCACAAACAAAACCAATAACTGTCACACACACACACAAACACGTACACATATACATACACATACTATAGTACATACACACACACACACATGTATATATTTCTGTATGAATATATGTATATTTGTGTAAGAATATATATACGTTTACGTGTATGTGTACATGTATGTATGATCTGTATATGTTCATATATATATATATAGTGTGTGTTGCTGTATCTGTACGTATAAATAATATATATGTAGATGTGTATATATATAATATATACATGTATATATATCAGGTATACATACATTTGTTTAATGAGAGTTATAGCAACGGTACAAAGCATGGATGCGTATATATTACGCATCTAAAGACACATCTACATGTGTTTGCGTTTCTTTGAATGTGTGTGTGTGTGTGTGTGTGTAGAAACAAAGGCAGACAGACGAACGTGTGGACAGACTAAGAGGTGAATAGCCAGATGTAGTTTTATTGCTAATAGTATTCCTACTTCAACTATTCTCCACAATAATATTGATAATGAGATCAAAGCGAACTGCCAGATCATGTCTTATGGACTCTTGCATATATATACACACACACGCACATATATATATATATGTGTGTGTGTGTGTGTGTGTGTGTATGCAAGAGTATATAGATATATGTGCATATATATATATATATATATATATATATATATATATATATACACACACACACACACATACAAATGTATATAAAAATATATATACATATGTATATATATATACACACATGCAAATGTATATAAAAATATATATAGATATATATACACCGGAGTAAGCACATGAAATGTGCAACAAGGTGGAAAAAAGAGTACTCAAATACCAGAGGTAGATATATATACATGTACACATACATATATATGTGCATATATATATATATATATATATATACACACACACACACACACATACAAATGCATATAATATATATATATATATCTACACATACATATCTATGCGTGTGTGTGTGTATACCAATAAATTCTCTATTGTCTATCTACTTTATCTCTTCCTTTATACACACTGCATGTTCAATTGATGCCACCACCACCACCACCATCAGTGCTATCGTGCCGCTCCTCAAGCCCAACCCTACCAAATACAAGAATATGGAAAAATGTCTGTAGAAGGAAGAAGTCTACAGAAACCATATTTACATTTGTTTATTTTATCAAACATTAATATTGGTAAAGAAAAGAAACATTTTGTTTCATTTGTATTCATTCAACCCACCCACTACCCAGTTCTTGTATGTTTGTTGTTGTTGTTGTTGTTGTTGTTTTGGTTCTCTTGTTCATTTTTCATGTACTAGTTCGTTTGTGTGCGGGTTTTTTAGAGTATTTTTTAAAATTTGTTTCTTTCTCTGTTCTTTACTAAAAATTAACCCCCTGTAAATGTTCTTTGAAAAAATCTTTGTCTGTACGGCATGTGATAAAATAGAATCGATAGATGCCATTGGTAAGGTTTCAGTAAAAAAAAAAGATTTTTTTTTTTTAAATGGGGGAGGGGAAAAGAAGAGCAAAATGCAAACACAGAGATGTATTGTTTTGAAAGCACCAGTTCTGGTTTGATAAGCATATTTTAGTAATGCTGAAACAAGTTAACGGGACACTCCATCAGTTACGATGATGAAGGTTCTGGTTGATTTCCTCAACAGAACAGCCTGCTCATGGAATTAACATGCACGTGGCTGAGCACTCCACAAACATGCAGGCCCTTAATGTAGTTCCCAGGGAGGTTCAGCATGATACAGAATGGGACAAAGCTGGTCCCTTTGAAATACAGGTACAACTCATGATAAAAAGAAGTCCTGTCGTCCAACAGTTCTAATGTTCTTCCAACATTGGTTCCATTCAAAGACATGACCTACAACATTGTTCTGTGACCTTTGTTTCTTGCAGACAAACACCCACGCAGCCTAGCAACAAACACACACAAACACAAACACACACACACAAACACATACACACACACAAACACATACACACATGTGCAGGACTAGACACACACCATCAGATGTCCATAAGAAGTAAATTCTCTGCTGACTTTGCCAATCAGCTATAAACAAATTCTTCGAATTTCCAACTACTTAGCATTATATGTGTTGACATTTCTTGCTTCAGCTCAGATAATTTCCAAAAACCACCAGACAGATAAAAATATTTGAAAAAAAAAGTAATAAATTTTTCGTATCTTCTTTAATAAACTGAGAGGCTGACAAGATGAAAATCACTGTGATTGATTGAACACACATTACATCTATTATATCGTCACTCAACTTATAAGAAACAGCAGTCATGTCTCCCTCAAGTAACGTTCTTTCTTCATTCATTTCTACATCCATTTTGCCATGCTAGCATGGGTTAGATGGATAGATGAATATCTTAGATTAGTGTTTCTCAAATAAGGTCAATATGTCCCCTGAGATTTTTGAGGGTTTGTGCAACAATTTAGTAAACTGTGGACCCACAGAAGTATTTTAAGGACCCCTGAAAAATTTTGCTTTAGATTTATGTATTGGTATATATTGCCAAAAAACTGCTAAATTTCTTTCTCTAACATTTTACATAGTTCAACCTACACAGGTTAATGTCTGGAAAACAAAATAGGGATGTGAAAGAAGCATCAATAAAGCTAGTTTTTTAAACACTGGATAGTTATGGGAGTCCACAAGAATAAAATAGTAATCAAAGAGGTCCATAAATAAAAATAGTTGAGAACTCCTTTCCATAGTACTCTTTTACTTGTTTCAGTCATTTGACTGTGGCCATGCTGGAGCACCGCCTTTAGTCGAGCAAATCGACCCCAGGACTTATTCTTTGTACGCCTAGTACTTATTCTATCGGTCTCTTTTGCCGAACCGCTAAGTTACGGGGACGTAAACACACCAGCATCGGTTGTCAAGCGATGTTGGGGGGGACAAACACAGACACACAAACATATACACACACATACATATATATATATACACATATATACGACAGGCTTCTTTCAGTTTCCGTCCACCAAATCCACTCGCAAGGCTTTGGTCATCCCAAGGCTATAGTAGAAGACACTTGCCCAAGGTGTCACACAGTGGGAATGAACCCAGAACCATGTGGTTGGTAACCAAGCTACTTACCACACTGCCACTTCTGCGCCAATTTCACAATTAATAATTTAAAATATTTTATTAAAAATAAAAAACTGTAAATTGATGGCAGTGAATTGAGGATGGAGGACTTACAGGACATGCACCTAAAAACTGCGTTAAACACTTGGCCATGTGATCATCCTGTTGGGTTCAAGCACAGTCCCTCTTGATTGTAAAACAAACTTATCAACTACATACTTTTGTCCCTGATGCTGTGATGGTTCAGAAGTTAGTAAAAACTGTGTTAAAATAGTGGGCGGTGGTGTAACATTTTATAATAATGGTAAAGGTGTATTTTTAGCTTTCTTACTTGAAGCCAATTTTTCACCTTTCACCTATCGACTCTGCTCTAAATATCAGATATTCTTCAATTCATACCTGAAATTCCAACTTTTATGTACCATTCCAGAATTAATCATTAAAGCAGCTCTTTGTCTAGACATTTCTCTCTCTCTCTCTCTCTTTCCTTCTATCTTTCTAGGTGTGTATGTGTGTGTGCAGATATGTATGTACTTATAAACATATATACACGTCCACACATAGACGCATCACCCCCCCCCCACACACACACACATATGAAAGATGTTTGTACATCATCATTTAACATTCCTGTTGATTTATATGCACATATATATGAGTATATATATATGTGTGTGTGTGTGTATACATTATACACGAACATGAAACATCTGTGTGTGTGTGTGTGTCTGTGTAATATACTTGTTCATCAAACATCTGTATGTGGGTATGTATGCCCTCCACGTGTGTGTGTGTGTGTGTGTGTGTGTGTATGCCTATATATCTATATTTGTATATACATTTCTATATGAAAGTTCAACTTAAATATTTCCACTGAATTTTGCCCCCGCTTCCAATAAATTTTCTTTGTACCAAACCGATTTCAGAATTTACTTTCTCCGACTGCCAATGATTCTCAGAATTCTTTCCAGCCTTTCTTTCTGATTTATTCTCAAGCCGTCCTCAAGCTACAAGAATTTATCTTTGGCACCTTAAGTTTCGGTTTCGCCTTTTGTTTTGGGTTTTTATCAATATTTATTTTGGGTGTTTTATTTATCAGGTAGAGTTCAATGTGATTCTAGTTCTTATCTCATTCAGTTTATTGATTTTTTTTCTTTTTGATCTTATTTGTGTTAGGTATTTTTGTTTCTCTCTGTGTCTTTTATTTTGTTTTTCTTTCTTTCTTATGTTTGTTTTGGGCTGGTTTTGGCGGTGGCGATGGTAGTGTCTTCTTTTACTATAGTGCTTTGTTATTTTGAATTTTTCTCCAGCTGAGATTTATATATATACACACACATACATATATACATACACATATATACATATATATACATATATAAATGTATATATGCACAGTTATGTATGCATCTATTTCTAAATATATATATATACACAAACACACACATATATATATATACATATATACATTCATATCATATTTGTTTTATAGTCTTCACACCATTATTTATTTGACTTAAACTTGCCCTATTTGCTTTGGTAAAAGACAAAAAAAATGTCTTGTGTGGCATACGTCTGCCTTTTCATTGTTTATGAATACAATACACAAGTTCTTTGACTGATTTCCATATTTTTACATGGAATAAATTGCCATCAAAACACATCTACTCAAGACTTCTTCCTTTTTTTTTTGTTTTGTTTTGCCTTGTACATAGAAAGATATAGAACAGAAATCGGTTATGGGCTGCTAATACACACACACACACACACACACATACACACATGCACACACACTCACATTCTTCTTTTCTTTATGAGACTTTATTGTGAATTCCTGAGAACTTTTGGGTTTCCATTCAAAATGGAGACAAACAGCATTCCTCCCATGTTATCGGCTTGAAAAATTGTTAAGCTATAAGATACTTTTCTTAACATGAAACCAATGGTAGCCTTAGTACACAAAGAAAGAAATTTTCATATATATATATATATATATATATATATATATATATATATACTTTATTTAAAAGCAGCAGAAATATCACAAAAACTGTTACTCAGAGTTTCACATTCCTGTTCGTTGGACCGGGAACGTGAAACTCCGAGTAACAGTTTTTTGTTATATTTCTGCTGCTTTTAAATAAAGCATATTACTCTAAGTACTCTTTTTTTCCACTTTGTTTCACATTTATGTGCTTACTCCGGTATATATATATATATACATATATATATATCAAAGAATATCCCTAAACTTTATACACACACAGAGGCCACAAATCACTAAGGCCAAAATAAGAATTTTTACATGGATGTTTGACCTGCTAGAAATAGAAGCCAAACCTGCTGATCTTTTTGTTTTATGCACATATATTAATGCAGACAAATGAATGGTAAAGTATGAAGAGTGGTGCATAATTCGGACAAATGTTGATTGAGCTGTTCCAGAGATTGTTCTTTCTCTTCTTTTTCTCTTGCCTCTTGTGTAAATCGAGTAAGTTCATCAATCTTGCTAATTAAAAGTCTCAAATTCGTGTTGATCTCTTTCAGTTCCTTAAGAGTCTCTTCGTTGAGAGTTTTAACTGTACCGCAATACAACAAAGAATGAATAAAGAGGCAACTTTCATCAGTAAATATCTTCCACAACTAAATATGTACACATAACATAATACAGAACACTACTAACCTTCCATTTAATACGCATACACCATTCACATTACAGATCTAGATCTACCTTAATTGCACCAAATCCAGAACTACTTTCCTCCCTTACACATAATCTTTTTACTCAGGGACTAGTAGACCTGACACCGTTCAGTGTTCAGTGTGCATTCAAAGCAATGATTAATAATATTACGAAACCGGTATGCTTTTGAATCTCTTTAACAATTCCCAATAATGACTTTTATTACTTTTATTCCTACTTCAGTTCATCTAATTGTATATATCTATCGTTGCTTTTCATAAAAAGCCTTTACTTTTTTTGATTTCCTACGTGCATTTTTGCTTTTTTTTCTTCTTACTTTCCCTTTACATCTCCACGAGTAGTTTCTATTTTGTTTTTGTAACATATTTCTATTATATATATATATATATATATATATATATATATATATATATATATATATATATATATATATATATGTATGTATGTATTATGTATACACACGTAGACACACCTACAAATGTACGTAGTCTGATGTTGCTTTCAACTATCTTCTCTTTCTCTCCGTTTTTCCTTCTCTCTTTCACCCTCTCTCCCTCTCTTGGCTTCTGCACCGTCTCTTTCTTCCCCTCTCTCATCGTTTACAAGGAACACATTAACGTATGTTACATTACGTATGTTTTACTGGTTCCCTTTAATCTCCAACACCTAAATCTGTGCTTAATATCTTTTTATCCTGTTTATACAAGCCATCAAATACATCACACCAAAAAGATGTTCAACAGGAATGGCTCCTTCCTTCGCTGTTCAGATAATCTTACCAAAAGACAGGCACCCCCCCCCCCTTCCTTTCTCCATCTCTCTCCCTGCTCCTTCTTACACTCCCCCCCATCTACTTCTCTCTTCCCTTCTCTCTTTCTCCCCCTCATCTCTCTGTCTCTCAAGATTGTTTCATTCTCCTCGCCCCCACCACT